>NW_024121000.1:0-34341 GCF_003073215.2 Triticum urartu
TAGGTCTGAAGTAAAATACTCACACTTCATTGGAGGGGCTTGGATGATGATGTAGAAGCCCTCCGTGATGACGGCCCTCTTCTGGCGGAGCTCCGGAACAGGACCCAAGATGGGATCTCGTGGATACAGAAAGTTGCGGTGGTGGAATTAGGTTTTTGGCTCCGTCCCCGATCGTTTGGGGGTACGTGGATATATATAGGAGGAAGAAGTACGTCGGTGGAGCTTCGAGGGGCCCACGAGGCAGGGGCGCGCCCCTACCCTCGTGACCACCTCATGGCTTTCTTGACGGAGGGTCCAAGTCTCCTGGATCTTATCTGATGAGAAAATCACGTTTCCGAAGGTTTCATTACGTTTGGACTCCGTTTGATATTCCTTTTCTTCGAAACCCTAAAATAGGCAAAAAAAAACAACAATTCTGGGCTGGGCCTCCGGTTAATAGGTTAGTCCCAAAAATAATATAAAAGTGGAAAATAAAGCCCAGTAATGTCTAAAATAGTAGATAATATAGCATGGAGCAATCAAAAATTATAGATACGTTGGAGACGTATCATCTCTCTGTAACCCGGTAAAGTGGATGTCGTGGCCAACACACCCAGCCGAAAGACCCATTATTGTAGTATCTTGATTGAGGAAATTGGCCACCTTCCCAAGGATTCCGTAGGATTTACTTCCATAGTTATTCCTTATGGATTCTTGCGCTCTCGAAGTCCGACCTTCTACATGTTCTAGATATCAAGCCATATAAAGAAATGGGTTACGCTAGCACATCAAGGAGAACACTAGAAGCAGAGTGCTAAATGTCTCACGGTCGATCATCAGATTGTGTTTCCTTGGCCTCGCTAAGGAGAAATCTGAGAAGGTGTTATCTCCCTTTGCATCTGCATCGTCCATCACTATTCATCATGGTAGTATGTTGTGTTGCCAGGATCCTTGACACGGATATTGGTAAAACCTTGATGAATACGAAAATGCTCAAGTTCTTGAGAGCATGCGCAAGCATTAGGATTTATCGTTGGCATTAATTGGGATCCGCTCTCAGTTTCTTCGATTATTCCATAACCTTTCAAACAGTGGAATCACTCTCTACTGTTGAGTTTCTCCCAATTACTAGAATCATTCCCAGCATTAGCATTTTGTTCCTAGCTTGCACCGCCATTGTGCCATTCAACCTTGGACTACCCTTCTCGGTAATTTCTGGTCAGGATCACCTTCAAAAGTGGTCCTACCATGGGTACTATCCATTTCCGATGATAAGCAAAAATCATCCATTGCGTTGTCTTCAACAAGGTAGTCCACATCATCCATCCTAGTCTGAGTATGCCAATTCTTCGAACTCTCCAAAATGATCAATTATGATTTTCCCTAGGCTGGTATGAAAAGTTTCAATGATTTAGATATCAAAAGTAATTCTTTTTGCCACTTAAGGGAATAATTCTACGAGTCACCTTCCTCGAGGTGTCCCATTATGGAATCATGGCAATTATCTCCTCGCTACTTGACCCCATTCACCATCCTATCAAGCGTGGAATTGTTGCCTACCAAATTGAACCCCGTCATCTGTTCTTCCATCCCTTCTGAGGTGTGTTTGAATGTCTCAGCTCGAGAGATGTTGCTATGTCTCATTCCGTGAGTTGATCCTAAGTTGTTTGATCTTCAAGAAGATCGATCCTTCTAGAGTTTCCTTTTCCTCTCGTTGCAATGTTGACTGGAGTTCTCAGAGCAAGACGACGAGACAAAGATGGTGACGAATCAATGTTCTTACAAAGTGCAACCTGAATCGTGAAGACTGTGTTAGTTTGCGTTTCCCCTTCATCTTACCCTACACTTGAATCTCGGGACAAGATTCTAGTTTAGTAGGGGTGAGTTGTCACATCCCTAGTTCCGGTATGACCTAGACTAGCTAGTCATGTGTGCTCATGTTTAAATTTCAATGAATTTGAAATGGGGACATGTGAAAGCCTCAGAAAACATTTCTGAAAATGACCAAGATAAAAATTGCTTCAAATAGGTCCAAGAAAATGTTCATGTTTCTCTCTGAAAATATTGGTCAGAGCTAAAAATTCAAACCAATATTTTCAGGAGCCCATAAATATTTATTTTTGGCATTTGGAATTAATTCAATAACTATTTGCATTGGTTTTATATTTGATATATTTCAAATATGATCCAATAATTCTGGAAATTGTTGTGGGGTTTTATATTAATGTCACTAGTCCATACAACAATTTACATAAGCTCAGAAAATGATTTGGGTTGAAAATCAAATCAAAACAGAGTTAAAGAAAATAGAAAACTTATAGAAATAGAAAGAGAGAGAGAAGCCACCTGGGCCACTTACCTGGCACCTACTGCAGCCCAATGTGCGGCCCAGCCCACCACCGCCTCCTCCCCTATCGTCTTCCTCCTCTGCCAGGAGGACGAGCGTGCCCGGCGCGCGCCAGCATGCGCCGGCCACCTCCTGCTTCCCTGTTCGCTGCTGGAGGCACCCGAGGGCACCACACACTCTCCACGACCTGCTCTCACTCCTCCCTCTCTCTCTGGCCCTTCTCCTCCCCTGTTTCTGTCTTTCTCACGTGCACCACCGAGCGGAGCTCGTCGCCACCGTCGCTGTTCACCATGGCCACCGCCTCCCCCTCGCCTCACTGACCTGTCCACAAGCCCCGCCACCATCGCCTACGCCTCTCCGTCGAGCCACGTGACGCGGGAAGCCCTAGAGAGCCGCCATCACCGTTGTATTCACCTCCGGCCGCCGGAGATCGACTTCGCTGCCCCGTCGACCTCAGCGCGTCCCCGAGCCTGTTGAGCATCTCGTCGCACCCGTCGTGAGCTCCTTCTCCTGCTCCTGCTCCCTCTCTCCGGTTTCCCCTCGTGTGCCGTAGCCGTTGCCTCGCCTGCAACCGAACGCACAGCCGCCCGTGCTCGTCGCTGGTGATGCTCCGGTGACCATTTGGTCCCGGGCATGCGCCCATCGTACCCACCGCACCACATAGACACCGTAGGTGCTAAACGCACATCGCCACTACCACCGCAACCGCGTCCCCGCTCGCTGCCGACTCCGGCCACCGCAAACCTCGTCGCCGGCGCTGCTCCCGGCCACCCCATCTCCCGCCACCACCACCGTTGGATGCGCCACTCCACCCTCTTCCCGTAACTGCTCTCTGCGCGCCAAAAGGGCCCCTGTAGGTGGATCCCAATGTGCTCTGCCGCGTCTGGCCTCGCCGGTGCCTAAACGTCGGCGGGTTGACCGGTTTGACCGGCGAGGTTGACTCGTTTGACCTGGGGTTTGACCCCCCAAGGTCACTGATGTGTGGGCCATGCCCCTGTTTAGTTTAGGTGTTAGATTAGTTAGCACTAATTAACTTAGTTAATTGGTTGACTCACTAACATGTGGGCCCATGCCCTAATTAACCTAGATTAGTGCTAACGTAACACTAACAAACTCTGTTAGTTAGTTGTTACACTGACATGTGGGTCCCAGCCGTCAGGTTTGACCTGGGCTGGCGCCTTTGACCTCCTGATGTCACCCCGACGTCTGCTGATGCAGTAATTGATTTTCTGGATTTAAAATAAATCAGGAAATTCTAGAAATGCCCAAAACTTCGGAAAATCATAGAAAATAATCTATAACTCCAAATGAAATAAATTATATATGAAGAATTATCAAAAAAATCCAATCTATCCATTTATGCTGTTTTCATGCATGACAAAGCAACTTAACCTTGTTGTATAGATCAAAACATGATAATGCACATTATAAATTCATAACTTGAGTTTGAATTTGAACCCTTGGTTCAAATTAGCTCAAACCCTTCTGGTTTTAGTTGCATTAGCTCAAATCACATCATATTGCCATGTCATGTTCATGCATCATATTGTTGCATTGCATTGATTATGTTTCTTCTCTGTTGTCGGTATTGTCCCCTCTTAGTGGACATAGTTTCGATGATTTGATCGATGACACCGATGAAGAACTATACTATCTTCAGAAGTGCCAGGCAAGCAAAACCCCCTTGTTCATTCCGATACAATCCCACTCTCTCGCTCCTGCTCTCTTTTACTACATTAGGACAACAACGATTCAACTGTTACATGTTTCGGTAGTTGAACCCCTTTCCTCTGCATGACCTGTCATTGCCACAGTAAATAGATGAAACCCACTAGCATGAGTAGGAATTGTTTGAGCCCTGATGTGCCTACTCATTCATTCTTGTTGTCATGCCTGCTACTGCTTAGAGTTGAGTCAGGTCTGATTCATCGGGAATGAATTCGGAACATGGTGAACATGTCCTACCGTTGAGAGCTAAGTGTGTGAACACGATTTGGTAAAGGTAGCGGTGAGAGGCCATGTAGGAGTACATGGTGGGTTGTCTCATTGCAGCCGTTCTCAGGAACTGAGTTCTGTGTTTGTGATCCATGAACAGTTACTACCACACATTGGGTTCCGGTAACTCGGCCCCTCTCAGCTTATTAATCAACTCGATCTCTGTCCAGGAGTTGCAACTAGTTTCTGGTGTTTGTAGGTAGTGTTAGTAGTCTACCAAGTGGCACCCGGTACAGGTGGGCTTGGGACAGACTAGGCACAGTGGCACGGTGTACCAAGTGGCACCCGGATGGTGGGCTTGGGAACCCTGCACACATCGTTTGGGGCCGTGAGCGACACCCCGGCCGGATCTCCTTGCGGATGGAACCCGAATAGGCGATAAACCTGGACTAGAGACTTGTTGGTTAGTCAGGTCGTAGCCGACTCCCTCGCCCGGCTTCCGCTTGAAGGTTGCCGAGGTACATGACATGTACAGGGCGATAAGTGGCGAGAGCGTGTGTGAAGAAGTACACCCCTGCAGGGTTATCATTATCTATTCGAATAGCCGGATTCCTCGGATATGGAAACTTGGACCCCTTGCATAGTTCATAGACAAGTGAAAGTGGATACTCTAAAACTCGCAAGATAAGCGTGAGTGCTATGGATGGCGTTCTCGCAGGGAGACGGGAGCGGATCCATAGTGGTGTATTGGTATGGTGAATTTGTGGACTCGTGTGCGCCACCTCAAAAGAGTTACTTGCAGTCGTAGTTCAGGATAGCCACCGAGTCAAAGCTGGCTTGCTGCAGTTAAACCCCACCATCCCTTTGTTGATAATGATACATATGTAGTTAGTTCTGATGTAAGTCTTGCTGAGTACATTTGTACTCACGTTTGCTTAATTTATGTTTTTGCAGAGAGACTTCAGTCTCACTAGTAGTTCCGCATGGACTTCGACGTTTAGCTTGTTACCTCAGCTACGATCTTGTACCCTTGGGAGGGTCTTGTAGATAGTCAGGCTTCTCAGCCTTCTTCATTTGTAGTTGTCTGTACTCAGACAAGTTAAGCTTCCGCATGTGCTTGTTGCTTGTATGCTCTGTATGTTGGGTCATGAGACCCATGTTTGTAATATCTCGCTCCTCGGAGCCTAATGAATAAATACTTTGAGTCGTAGAGTTATGTTGTGATGCCATGTTGTATTTACACATATCGAGCATATTGTGTGTATGATTGAAATGCTTGGTATGTGTGGGATCCGACACCTAGTTGTTTATCCTTGGTAGCCTCTCTTATGGGGAAATGTAGTCTTGTGCTTCCATGAGCCATAGTAGTCCGCTACAGCCCCGGTTCACCGGAGTCCTGCTAGCCCAGCACTACTGCTCCGGAACACTTGACTGGCCGGCATGTGATTCACTTCGTTCCTGTGTCTGTCCCTTCGGGGAAATGTCACGCGTGACATCCGGAGTCCTGCCTAGCCTGCTACAGCCCGGGTTCCCGGAGTCCTGTTAGCCCAGTGCTATAGCCCGGATTCACACGCTGCTGACCGACATGCTCGATGTTGATTCATGTATGCCTGTCCCCGTAAGTTAGTGCCACTTTGGGTTCATGACTAGTCATGTCGGCCCGGGTTCTCTGTCATATGGATGCTAGCGACACTATCATATACGTGAGCCAAAAGGCGCAAACGGTCCCGGGCCATGGTAAGGCGACACCCGTGGGAATACCGTGCGTGAGGCCGCAAAGTGATATGAGGTGTTACAGGCTAGATCGGTGTGACTTAGAATCGGGGTCCTGACAGTCTAAGGGAATTGATTGTGGATGGGAACGTAAGGCTCTTTTACACCTTATCCTCATGACCTTCTGATCTGAGTCATCTTATCTTTTCTATGGGGTTAAGAACAAGGCTTCTCTTCTATCTCTCAGGATGACGTGTTACTAAACCGTAGTTGCCTAGGATTGTTGAGTTCAAGCCTCAGTTCAGTTCCTACTACTTCCATATGTTCATAGCTGTCCTCAGAACCTTGATATTGTGATGTTGAGTGGTTATACCACCATTTTGCAGGATGTCTCAAATCATTTTGAGCATTTACATCCGTTATGCTGTCTGAGTCATCCCAGGTTTCCAAACAGTCTGATGCATCTGCAAATCCCTTCCTCCCGTTCTAGATGTCCTTTTGGGCCAGATTAACCACACTAATTGCTGAGTTGAGGTACTCCATTGCCTCAACATATATGTTGAAGCCATTATTATGACCCTAGGCGTCTTATGGAACCACCCAGTAATTTTGCAATGCTTTATATTCCTAGTGTGATGATTCTGGCCATCATTCTCGAAAGCATTCCGTGATGTTATTAGTTAGTAGGTATTCTATTTATGGGTATTGAACCCGAGATTCACTCCACTCACCTCCTGTTGATAGTGTTTGCTAGTCCCTTTATGATATTAGTAACCTTGCGATAGTCCTCGAGGTCCGTGGTATTTCCTTCTTCCAAATACCATGAACCATTAAGGCAGAAGTTCTTTGAACCAAAAGATCACCATTAGAGTACTCCTGAGGATTTCTCCATTCATAATTGTGATTCTGCCAGTTCTACCTTTCTGCATGGGTTATCCGGAAGAAATATGTTGAACTCGTTCGACATACTAATCTATGCATCCACAACTCAGAAAGTTATATGTTCCTTTGAGTTGACCCTCCTCAGCTGTATTCCGACCCTAGTCTATCACTTGATAGTCAGGAATAGTTGTGCATTCGTGTTCATCGATGCCTATTATTCTTGTGGACCGTCAAGCCATTCTATTCTGGAATGACTAGGAGAACAAACTCCAGCACCTCATCCATTTCTTGGATTGGTCAAAGTAGTTGTATTCTGCAGATCAAAATGCCAATCCAGCTTTTGTTCTGCTCTACCTCGGAGTATTACCCCCTTTATGTCAGGATTGCCATGAGAATTGCACCACCTCTTATGAATTCTTGACGAAGTGATACTTCTCGCCATCATTATCCATTCCTCGGTCCCGTGTTGTTGTAACCGGAATGCCGACAAGTGAACTGTGAGGTGTGAAATCAATACTCCTAGCAACCTCGTTGCTTGGTAGTTAATGGACAATACTCTCACTCTTAGCGTGTTGGTTATTGAATCACTATTCTAGGATTGATCATGCTACCTAGTCCTTATTTCTGGTGCACTCTTTGATCAATGAGTTGGGATTTTGTCAAACCCTTGCTATGTTGATCATATCGTCTTGCCCTGAAAAGCAAGATTGTTCTTGAGCTTAGTAACATATCCATGGGTTGTGATTTTCCAAATATCTTCTTGGAAGTATCACCAGGTTGTCACCTGACCGCTATGATGAGTTCATGATCAAGTTGGTTTCTTGTAACCACCCCTTCTCCAAGAATCTGTGTTGGATACCCCTGAGCTAGTTGGTTAAGCTAAACAACAACTTGGAGAGTTGGAAGATAAAAGCTTGTCTGACTTAGTTCGTGTCAAGGGATATCTTTTTTTGTGTGTGAGTATGTTGAAGAAAGACGATATCTCCATCGAGTGGTCCTCGTGATCGGTTGTTGGATCTGTTGTCTTATCAAAACTTTTATTTGAGTGTGGGCAATCCTCAAATCAAATCAGAACCAACGATATTCGTAATGTTGTCTTACTCGTGGTTGAAGTTTGTACTCAGACATGTTAAGCTTCCGCATGTGCTTTGACTTGTATGCTCTAAATGTTGGGTCATGAGACCCATGTTTGTTTTATCTGGCTCTTCGGAGCCTAATGAATAAATACTCTGAGTCGTAGAGTCTTGTTGTGATGCCATGTTGTGTTGCACATATTGAGCATATTGTGTGTATGATTGAAATGCTTGGTATGTGTGGGATCCGACAACCTAGTTGTTTATCCTTGGTAGCCTCTCTTATGGGGAAATGTAGTCTTGTGCTTCCATGAGCCATAGTAGTCCGCTATAGCCCGGTTCACCGGAGTCCTGCTAGACCAGCACTACTGCTCCGGAACACTTGACTGGCCGTCATGTGATTCACTTCGTTCATGTGTCTGTCCCTTCGGGGAAATGTCACGCGGTGACATCCGGAGTCCTGCATAGCCTGCTACAGCCTGGTTCACCGGAGTCCTGTTAGCCCAGTGCTACAGCCCGGATTCGCACGCTGCTGACCGACATGCTCGATGTTGATTCAAGTATGTCTGTCCCCGTAAGTTAGTGCCACTTTGGGTTCACGACTAGTCATGTCAGCCCGGGTTCTCTGTCATATGGATGCTAGCGACACTATCATATACGTGAGCCAAAAGGCGCAAATGGTCCCGGGCCATGGTAAGGCGACCCCCGTGGGAATACCATGCGTGAGGCCGTAAAGTGAAATGAGATGTTACAGGCTAGGTCGGTGTGACTTAGAATCAGGGTCCGGACACCCATAGTCAATTAGTAGAGTTACAGGCCCAGGGGTTTCTCCCTCCAGCGTATATGGTCCCCGTTTAAGCCGAACCTGCCACTTACAACGGTGGGGAGCAAGCGGAGAGCTTTCCCAACCCATCCATGGGGGAGCGAGTATGCCTTGTCCCTTACTTACTAAGGGGGATTGGATTTCCAATCCATCCATTCCTCCTTGGGCTCCTCGAGTTCTACAGCCTCCAGGTGCATAACTTTACTCCCGCCTCCATATTACACATCATTGGCTACGTTGCCTTTTACGAGCTATTTTTGGGCTGCGAAGCTCATTTCGAGCTATGGAAGAGGCTATTCTGCCTCGTACCCCATACACAGGAGGGGTCACTATATCAAGTGGGCAGGGCCGAGATATGGTGCATCACCGGGACCGGATACCTGTCCGGTACTCCGAAGAAGACATCCGAAGACTGGCCTTCGGAGTGGTTTTATATGGAGCACGTCCCTCTTCCGGATCCTATTCGGATGGGCCTTCCTAAGTTCAATAACGCCCCTCTGAAGAAACGCCGCAGCTGGCGCCCCCGGGACCCCCAGGAGGAAGATGACAGAGAGGTCCTTTACCTGATGGGCCGGATAAAGACGCTGGCCAAATCAGGATTGACAATAATCGAGGTTATGTCAGTATGTATAATGCGGGGGGTGCAGCCACTTTAATATCGGGGACAACCCATGTGGCACTTCAATGGAGAAGACGATGCCACCAGCTGCGGTCGTAGGGGACCGGACTCTACCGCTAATCTAGCGAAAATATTGTCCGATCTATATAAGGGAGAGGAAGAGGAGTTCATCCGCATCAAGCCACGGGATGGGTTCTCCATGTACAACCCCCCAAACTGGGTGAGCTGCTACTTTCTATTCCAGACCTTCCCGCATTCTTCGTCATAAGTATTTACCTTGCTATTTCATAGCAGGAAGTGCAAAAAGATGTAAGGGAGATCCACAGCCCGCCTCCACAACCAGAGGACCCTGACCAGGCCCTCGACCCCGGACTCGAAGAAGATCCAGACACATTTGTGGAGCTCATCGACAGGACGTTCTATCAGTTAAGCTGCAGCGGTGCCTTGGTGGCCATCATAGCCGATTATCCTGGACTGCTCCCTGCATCGCATGTAAATAAAACCGAAGTCCCAACTTCCGATAAGGATTCCCCTTTTTTCGCACTTCTCCTACCGCACACATATGGTGTCTTATAGGGAAGGCCCTCGGGATGCCATGCCGAACCCGCGGTGACTCACCAACAAGGGGCACCGTTGCCGCGTAGGCTTAAAAGGAAGGCGGTCGGGACTGAGACACCGTCGCAAAGGTATGAAAAAGAACCCCGCTCCGTGCTTGTCGTCTTTTAAAATATAATAGCTTCCATGCTTCTTGGCAGGAAAAACGCTCGCCGGACCATATCCGGAGAGCCCGCTGACCAAGCTTCCACTAGCCGGGCTCTAGAGCCGGACTTAGAGGCAAATGCTAATGTGGGACCAACATCGGATGTTCCTCCTACAGAGGATGCGGATAGGTTGTTCGCTACGCATTCCGAAGTGGAGAGCGCCATGAATCACAGGCGTCACCGGGCCGTACTCCGTGACGCTTGTTTCTCTCAATAGGCGTTCGATGCCTTCAACTCAGGAGACGCGTACATCCAAGCTGCTCAAAATGGTCTTGCCTGAGCCATGGACGAGATATACGGGTAAGAAAATCTAATAATTATGTATATCAGTAGCCCTGAGACTTGAAACAGTTGGCACAACTGATTTAAGGATCATTGTTTGCGTAGGTTCTTACGGAGAAGAATTCCCAATTGTCTCAAGAGCTGGAGGAGTGCAAAGCCCAGCTACGGGCCGCGGTTGCCGCAATGAAGGAGTCCGGAAAGGCCCCATCTGGTAACACTTGTTTCTATCTAAAAGAATGACATGTACCAGTTAGTATTCGGCATGCAGGCAAATTTAACAATAGATTCTGCAGATGATCCCGGAGTGAATCCGGAGGTCGTGCGAGGGGATGAGCAACATGCTCAATGACAGCTAAAGGCTGGCGAGCGCGTGCCTATGCAGGTTAGGTGGGAGAGAAACGATCTCCAAGATGCCAATACCCGGCTAGCGGTTGAACTGAACGATGTTCGGGCCCAGCTTGCTGACTCCGTAAAGGAGAATAAGAGGCTTCGACGCGGCACTTTTAGTAAGTGCTTGAACGAACTATTATAGAGTTCGGCAAAGAAACCAGCTAACAGAGTTATATCTGTAGGTATGCTGACGGGTCATCCCGCAGAGGAGATGCCCGGGTCGGCGGGTGATCTTCTGCCAGAGCTCTCACAACTGCACGAACAAGTTCGGCAGGTGATGCAGGGCATTGCCCAAGAATTGTGGCCATCCGCCTCCCTGCCAGGAGGCATGGGGGAGCTTGTAGAGATGCTCAAGGAGCGCGGCGGCGCTTCCGATTATGGAGGATATCAGCCTGGCGACAAGGTGCAAGGGAAGCTTGGGCCATGGTGAAGACGCGATATACCAAGGCAGACCCGAACCACATGGCCGAGGTCGGACCTGTGGGGTCAGATGGGAAAGAGATCCTCATCAGTTTGGTGTATGACCAGGTTAAATTAGCCGCAAAGTATTCCCAACAGGATTGTAGGCTAGACAGTCAGTTGGATGGTATAGAAGATGAATATAGTCAGTCTAAGTGACTGTGTACTTCAATTGACATATATTGTCTCTAGCCGGATTGTAAATCATTTGTCATGGTGGACCTTTTCGCTTCAACCTCCAAACCCGACAGTCCAGAGTGTAGCCGAATACCTGCTCGGTTATGTAAAAACTGGGGTATGCGTGGAAACTAGGCGTAGGGGTCATAAGTGCTTGAACACACAAGTACCCAACTAGCTATGTTATATTACATGGATAGTAAGAAACATCTTCCAGTGAGAATAGTTCCGTTAAGGGTTCCTTTCCATGGAAACGCAAGCATTAATGTGCATGTCCGAATAGCGAAAAGAGACGCGGGATATAGACATCTGGGGGCATGTATTACAATAAATAAAATTCATCTTTTGTCCACCAACTGAATATTCCCTTAAGAACGCTAGCTTTCGGCTTCACCCAGTCTGAGGTACACATCCGGCTGACCCGGCAGTAACAATCGCAGAGGTGCTCCCCTTATGCCCTAGCCGAATTAACGGGAACATAGGGCATAAACACAAGAGCCAGGCAACCCAACTTGGCCAAAACTTAAGTCATATCGATGCATATAATGGCGAAGAAAAGGTACATGTGGAAAAGTAACACATGTGCGGGGGGCATAGAGCCCGGAACATAGTTATATTAAGCTTCTGTATAGGAAGCCTCCAGGTATAATAAGCACGCTTAGCGTGTCAACATTGTGCAATCAAGACACATTTTAACCTTTTAAGGCCGTGAAGAAAAAGGGAATAAAGAAAGAAAGAAAAGACTGATAACCGATATAAAAAATTGATGGAGGTAAGGAGACGAACACAGAGACCAGCGCTAGGCGTAGAACCTTCGGAGTCTGGTTGCGTTCCATGGGTTTGGCTCGAGTCGATTGTCTGATGCATCCCACAGACGGTACGCTCCATCGGTTAGAACTTTGTCGATGACGAAGGGACCTTCCCATTTGGGCTTGAGCTTGTCCTTTTTCTTCTCCGGTAGGCATAGAACGAGTTTGCCAACGTTATAAGTTTTGGCCCGTACTTCCCTGCTTTGATACCACCGAGCCTGTTGCTGATAGAGTGCGGAGCGGGCTTTTGCCACATCACGCTCCTCCTCCAGGGTGTCCAAACTATCCTACCGATCAAGCTCGGCTTCTTTCTCTTCGTACATGCGCACTCAAGGTGAGTCATGAATAATGTCACAGTGCAGTACGCCTCTGTGCCGTACACCATAAAGAACAGTGTGTATCCGGTAGTGCGATTCGACGTGGTCCACAGCCCCCATAGTATGGGGTCAAGCTCCTCCACCCAGTGCATATCTGATTCCTTCAAGGATCGCACTAATCTGGGTTTAATGCCGCTCATGATAAGAGCATTTGCTCGCTTGACTTGACTGTTAGTTTGCGGGTGATAGACAGAAGCATAATCGAGCTTGATGCCCATTTTGCTGCACCAAGTTTCTACATCATCGGTTGTAAAGTTCGAGCCGTTATCGGTGATGATGCTGTGGGGGACACCGTAACGGTGTACAACGCCGCATATGAAGTCTATCACTGGTCCGGACTCGGCCGTTTTAACTGGTTTGGCCTCTATCCATTTGGTGAATTTATCCACCATAACCAAGAGGTATTTTTTCTTATGGCTTCCGCCTTTAAGGGGTCCGACCATATCAAGCCCCCAGACCACAAAGGGCCAAGTAATGGGGATTGTTTGGAGAGCGGTAGGCGGCATATGGCTTTGGTTTGCAAAAAGCTGGCAACCGACGCAACATTGAACGAGATCCTGTGCGTCCGCTCGGGCCGTCGGCTAGTAAAAACCTGTACGGAAGGCCTTGCTTACAAGGGCCCGAGCTGCTGCGTGGTGGCCGCCAAGTCGAGCATGAATTTCTGCCAAAAGTTGCCGTCCTTCCTCTTCGAAGATGCACCTTTGAAGTACTCCTGTAGCGCTTTTCTTATAAAGCTCTCCCTTGTGGACCTTGTAGGCTTTAGACCGCCGCACAATGCAACGTGCCTCGTTTGGGTCATCAGGGAGTTCTTGCCTAGTTAGATAAGCCAAGAAGGGTTCTGTCCACGAGGCGATGACAGCCATAATCACGTGGGCCGAAGGTGTTATTTCGGTGGCAGATCCTCCGATTACGTCAGAGTGTTCGGGGTCTGGTGTTGTGGCCGGATCTGGACTGTTACTGTTGGACTCCCCATCCCACACCACGGATGTCTTAAACAGCCTTTCCAAGAAGATATTAGGTGGGACAGGGTCGCGCTTAGCGCCGATGTGGGCGAGGATATTCACCGCTTGATTGTTTTCTTGGACCACATGGTGGAATTCGAGGCCCTCAAACCGAGCTGACATTTTTAGGACGGCGTTGTGGTAAGCCTCCATTTATTTGAGATATTGCGAGGTTCGAATCCCCCCACACCTCAAGGCGTTGAATGCCCATGGAGACTGCCATCCGAAGACCATGCAACAGGGCCTCATATTCTGCTGCATTGTTGGAGTCTGTGTATAATATTTGGAGTACGTATTGGACTGTATCTCCGGTGGGGGATGTCAGGACGACGCCTGCCCCAGACCAGCCAGCATCTTCGAGCCGTCAAAGTGCATGATCCAATTGGAGTACGTGTCGTACTCTTTAGGGAGTTCGGCTTCCGTCCATTCGGCGACGAAATCAGCCAGTACCTGTGACTTAATGGCTCGCCGTGGTTTATATGTTATGTTGAACGGGAGGAGCTCGATAGCCCATTTAGCAATCCGGCCCGTGGCATTGCGGTTATTTATTATGTCGTTGAGTGGTACTTCGGAGGCCGCCGTGATTGAACACTCTTGAAAGTAGTGTCATAGTTTTGGGGATGCCATGAAGACCGCGTATGCTATCTTTTGGTAATGCGGGTACCGCGATTTGCATGGAGTGAGGATGGTGGATACGTAGTATACCAGTTTTTGAAGCGGGAACTTATGTCCGTCCGTCTCTCCTTCGACGACGAGCACTGCGCTTACAACTTGGTGTGTTGCCGCTATATATAACAGCATTGGTTCGCAGACATTTGGTGTGGCCAAGATTGGGTTGGTGGCCAATACAGCCTTTATTTCTTCCAATCCAGCCGTGGCCGCATCCGTCCACTCGAAGTGTTCGGTGTGTCGAAGAAGGCGATAAAGAGGTAGTGCCTTTTCTCCTAATTGGGAGATGAAGCAGCTTAAGGCAGCCACGCATCCAGTTAACTTCTGGGTTTGTTCGAGGTCTGTTGGGATAGCTAACTGTGACAAATCTCGGATTTTAGCTGGATTTGCTTCAATTCCTCTGTTGGAGACGATGAAGCCCAAGAGGTTTCCGGCGGGCATGCCGAAAACACATTTTTCCGGATTGAGCTTGATGTCATATGTTCGGAGTTTGTCGAACGTGAGCCTCAATTCGTCTATTAAGGATTCGACGTGTCTTGTTTTAATGACCACATCGTCTATGTATGCCTCCACTGTTTTGTCGATTTGTGTTTCCAGGCATGTCTGAATCATGCGTTGATAGGTTGCACCGGCGTTTTTGAGCCCGAAAGGCATGGTGTTGAAACAGAAGGGGTCGTATGGAGTGATGAATGCCGTTGCTGCTTGATCGGACTTCGCCATCTTAATTTGATGGTATCCGGAGTATGCGTCGAGGAAGCACAATGAGTCGTGTCATGCGGTAGCATCGATAATTTGATCGATGCGGAGGAGGGGGAAGGGATCCTTAGGGCAAGCCTTATTAAGGTCCTTGAAATCGACACATAGGCGCCAAGATTTGTCCTTCTTTGGTACCATCACCAGGTTTGCTAGCCAGTCTGGATGTTTTATTTCTCTAATTAATCCGGCCTAGAGTAATTTGGCTAGCTCTTCTCCCATGGCTTGCCGCTTCGGCTTAGAGAAACGCCGAAGAGTCTGCTTGACCGGCTTGAACCCTTTTAGAATGTTGAGGCTATGTTCGGCCAGCCTGCATGGGATTCCTGGCATGTCTGAAGGATGCCAGGTGAAGATGTCCCAATTCTCGCGCAAGAACTCCCGAAGTGCAGCGTCTCTTGTGGGGTTCAGCTGTGCCCCGATGGATGCTGTTTTTGTAGGGTCCGTTGGGTGGACCTGGAATTTGACTATTTCGTCCGCTGGTTTAAAAGAGGTGGACTTGGGTCTTTTGTCGAGTATCACGTCATCCTTGTCCATTGTGGAGCGTAGCGCAGTTAGTTCTTCGGCCGCCAGGGCTTCGGATAACGCTTCGAGGGCTAGTGCGGCAGTTTTATTTTCGGCGCGGAGTGCTATGTCCGGATCACTAGCCAGAGTGATTATTCCATTGGGCCCGGGCATTTTTGAGCTTCATGTACCCGTAATGGGGTATAGCTTGGAAGATCGCGAATGCCTCCTGCCCTAAAAGGATGTGGTATCCTCTACTAAGCGGGGCCTCTTGGAATGTGATTTCTTTGGACCTATAGTTCTCCGGTGTGCCGAATACCACATCTAGTGTGATTTTTCCCGCACATCGTGCCTCCCGACTAGGGATGATTCCTCTGAAGGTCGTGCTGCTTTGCTCAATGCGTCTCTTGTCTATTTCCATCTTGCTAAGAATTTCCTCGTAGATGAGGTTTAATCCGCTGCCACCGTCCATGAGCACTTTAGTAAGCCGGAAGCCGTCCACAGTTGGACTAAGGACCAAAGCGGCTGGTGCTCAGGCTGTTTGGAATTGAGGTTCGTCACTGGCATTGAAGGTTATGGCCATTTCGTTCCATGGATTTATTGCTACAACGTGGCAGACTTCGGCAAGGCTATGGAGTGTTCGCTTGCACCTATTATTTGAGGCGAAGGTCTCGAAGACAGTCAAGACTATATTTTTATTTTCCAAAGGATGGTGCTCTGTTGTATTGTTGGTGAGGATATCCTCGCCGCTCTTGGCCACCTGCCAGAGTATCCAACCTGCTCTAAGGCTATGTATTGGCATGGTATCCGCTGTAATACGAATTTTGCATGGCCCATTGAGCCATCCCTCCAAAACAGTTCCAAGCCCGGTAATGGGCTTTGTCTTCTTTGTAATTGGATCGGGTGACTTACGAGAGTACACCCTTTTAGTTCAGGCGGGGGGTTTAGTGATAGCCGGAGGGTCCCAGAATTTTGTTTGGGTTTTCCAGGCTCTTTCCGTCGCACAATACTTATGTACTATGGCCGCGAAGTCAGCAAAGTGTGCTATGTCACGGCGACTTATGGCGTTGAGGATTCCCTTGTACGTGCAATTTTTGCAAAAGAATGAAATTGCGTATACCTCGCGACAGTCCCTGACCTTGCTCATTACAAGGGGGAATCTGGCCCAATAGTGATGAACCGTCTCTTGGGGATCTTGTCTAATGTGGGAAATATCGCTTGAGTCTAGGTGGGTGGGTAGATTTTGGTCAAAAACCTGATCCAATCTGAGACCCAGGGGCAGAGGAGTTTCCAAGCTTGGCAGTTCGGACTCTGGGATGTTGCCCAATAGTTTTGGCCCGCTGTCTGATTCTAAGTTCGGAGATTGGTCCATGTCCTCCCGTGGATGGGTATCCGGCTCAGAGAGCTCGGGAATCCAGACATAGTTTGTCCTCCAAATAGAGGAAGAATTGCTACACTGCTCCTCCACCACCGCTATCTGATGGGTGACCGGCTGAGAGTTAATCTCCCTTTGGTCGAGTTTAAGCCCGATCCGATCATAGCCCGTTGCGACTCCCAGGGCGGCGATGCGATCCAAGAGCTCGTTCAGAGAAGAGAGCTCTATTGGATCCATCTGCTTGGTGAATTCCGAGCCGACGTGGAGGCTGTTTTTGATGACCCGAGAAGTCATCGTCGGCGCGATGGCCGGAGGGGCGGTCATGACAAAGCTACCTAGTCGGAGAGTTTGGCCTACAACCAGGGCTCCCCCTGAGGTGATGTTGCCCTTGACAACAAGATGAGCCATCCAGCCTTATCGGGATGGCACAGTGGAACTCTTAATGAAAGCACCAATGTCGGTGTCAAAACCGGTGGATCTCGAGTAGGGGGTCCCGAACTGTGCGTCTAAGGCGGATGGTAACAGGAGGCAGGGGACACAATGTTTACCCAGGTTCGGGCCCTCTCGATGGAGGTAATACCCTATGTCCTACTTGATTGATCTTGATGATATGAGTATTACAAGAGTTGATCTACCACGAGATCGTACAGGCTAAACCCTAGAAGCTAGCCTATGATTATGATTGTTGTTGTCCTACGTACTAAACCCTCCGGTTTATATAGACACCAGATGGGGCTAGGGTTACACAGAGTCGGTTACAAGGTAGGAGATCTACATATCCGAATTTCCAAGCTTGCCTTCCATGCAAAGGACAGTCCCACCCGGACATGGGATGAAGTCTTCAGTCTTGTATCTTCATAGTCCAACAGTCCGGCCAAAGTATATAGTCCGGCTATTCGAGGACCCCCTAATCCAGGACTCCCTCAACGGTCACCATGTGAACTCTGGCATCATGCGATGCCAAGCATTAAATTCATGTCTAGGGTGTTGTCTTTGCAAGGCTAGGTTGATCCAAGCATCTAAGTTAAGCACAGGTCGACTGGGTGAGACTGTAGCCTCTTGGCAAGTTTCTGGATAGAAACTTTGGAGCTTAATAGAGAAGAATCTATAGAGAGGTAACAGCTGAGTTTTTGTGGTTAAGGGCTACTTAGGAGGGTAATGAAGCCCTAAATTTTTAGCTCCATTGGATCAAGGAAAAATGCACTTCCTTCAGAACATGCATTTTCTGGACAGAACGGAAAAAAATTTCTATAGCAAAAATATTCCAAATAACCATTAAATATTTTATATAGGGAGGTGTGACAAGGTCCAAAGAATATTTAGGAATTTTCTCAGATTTTTGTGGGCAAGACAAAAGATCTATGCTTTGGAGTAGAAGTGACTGAAAGACTATTTCAGAGAGAAAATAAATATTTTTCATTTAAGAAAAATATTCCCATGGCAATATTTTGATATATCAAAGAGAAAGAGATGAGATTAAGAGTGAGATGAGTCACTTGGGTGAAAATCAAAGAAATTCCCAAGTGATTAAGTCCAAATGAGTTGATTCAAAACTCAAATTCAAATAAAAATGCAAATAAACCAGAAAAAGAAAAATGGCAAAAACCAAGGTGTCACAAACCTCCCCCCTTAGGATGAATCTCGTCCTTGAGATTCAGTTTCTCAGGAAACAATTCGGCATAAGCTGTCCGTAAAAAGTCCTCTCTTTCCCATGTAGCTTCACTTTCGGTATGCTGTTCCCACTGCACTTTGTAAAACTTAACCGACTTGCTACGGGTGACTCTTTCCATCTCATCCAAACTCTTCATATGTCAAATCCTTAGCAAGCTCTATTTCTCCCATATCAGTCTGTTTCTCAGGGGGTGAGATACACCTTTGCAACTGTGATATGTGGAAGACATTATGTATCTCTGACAGTTCTCGGGGAAGTTCCAATTGATATGCCACTGTGCCAACCTTGGACATAACTAGAATGGGCCGGTATACCTTGGTGCATGCTTTCCCCGAGTCTGAAATCTCTTGACTCCTTTCATAGGTGTGACTCGGAGGTAGACATATTCACCAGGTTCAAAACTGATCTGTTGGTACTTAGCATCATAGTAGCTCTTTTGTCAGGACTTGGCTAGTTGTAATCTGTCTCGGATTTCCCTGACTTGCTTCTCAGCTTCCATCATTCAGTCAGTCTCGAAAATACGACTGTCTCTGGTCTGGGACCAGTTTAAGGGGGTACGACACTTGTGTCCATACAAGGCTTCATATGGTGACATCTTGAGGCTGGCTTGATAGCTGTTGTTGTAGGAGAACTCGGTGTAGGGCAAGTTGTCTTCCCACTTGGGTCCTTGAGCGAGAGCACATGCCCTGAGGATGTCCTCAAGTATTTGATTTACTCGCTCTGTCCGGCCATCTGTCTGAGGGTGATAAGTTGTGCTATATTTCAACGATATCCCTAAGGCTTGGTGAAGATGTGACCAGAATGCCGAGGTAAAAAGGGATCCTCGATCTGAGGTGATAGTTCTAGGTGCGCCATGCAAACTGACGATTCGGGACACATAGAGTTGAGCCAGTTGATTTGCACGGTATGTGGTCCGGATAGGAATGAAATGGGCCACCTTGGTTAACATGTCCACCACGACCCATATAGCATTGTTTCCACGAGGGGTGGTTGGAAGACCGGTGATAAAGTCCATGCAGACATCGTCCCATTTCCATTGTGGAACGGGCAAAGGTTAAAGTATCCCGACGGGTTTTTGATGTTCCGCCTTAACCCTATTGCAAATATCATAGCAGGAGGCGAAGTATGAAATATCCTTCTTCATTCCATCTCACCAAAACGTTTTCCTGAGGTCCTCGTACATTTTGGTACCTTTGGGATGGATCGAGTATGAGGATTCATGTGCTTCCTTTAATATCTTCTCCCTTAACTCTTCTACTTTGGGTACACATATTCGTCCACGAAATCGTAGGGTACCCTGCTCATCCATCAGGAAATCTTGAGTCTGGCCGTCTTTTCTCTGGGTGACCTGGTGTTGCAAGAACGTATCTCCCGACTGAGCTTTGCGAATTTCTTCTTCTAGAGTGGGAGTGACTACCATCATATTTGTGCAATCAACCCCCACAATGATCAAATTGAGTTGGGCCATTTCTTCTTGTAGCTCGAGAGGCAAAGATGTCATTAATGCATTGACTTTGGCTGGCTTGCAGCTGAGAGCATCTGCGACCATGTTAGCTTTACCCGGGTGATAATTTATCTCGAGGTCATAATCCTTGACCAAATAAAGCCATCTTATTTGTTGGAGACTTAAATCAGGTTGCGTAAATATGTACTTGAGACTTTTGTTGTCGGTGAATATTTGGCATCGCTTGCCAATAAGATAATGCCTCCAAATTTTTAAGACATGCACAACGGCTGCTAGCTCCAAGTCATGAGTAGGATAATTTCCTTCATGTGGTCATAGTTGTCTGGATGCATAAGCCACAACCTTGTCATCTTGCATGAGTATGCATCCTAGGCCCTTTCAAGATGCATCGCAGTATACATCAAAGCTTCGATAGATGTCTGGAAGTGTCAACACGGGTGCTGAGGTCAAACGAGTCTTTAATTCGTTAAAGCTCTTCTCACAATCCTCTGACCATATGAACTTTTGGGCTTTGTTGAGCAGTTCTGTCATGGGCTTAGCAATCTTGGAGAATCCTTCAATAAATCGACTGTAATAACCAGCAAGCCCTAGAAAACTTCTGATTTCTGTCACCGACGTGGGTGCTAGCCATTTTACCACGTCCTTAATCTTGCTTGGATCCACAGCTATTCCTTCAGCAGAGACTATGTGCCCCAAAAATCCGACTTGCTTAACCCAGAATTCACACTTAATGAATTTTGCATATAGCTGGTGGTCACGAAGCCTTTGCAATACTACTCGGAGATGTTGTTTATGCTCTTCTTCTCCTTTGGAGTATATGAGAACATCATCGATAAAGACCACCACAAATTTGTCCAAGAAATCCATTAGCACTTTGTTCATCATATGCATGAAGAATGCAGGAGCATTAGTTAGCCCAAATGACATAGTTGTGTATTCATATAGACCATAATGAGTGGTGAATGTGGTCTTAGGAATGTCTTCTTTCCTGATCTTGAGTTGATGATACCCAGTCCTTAAATCAATCTTGGAAAAGATTTGAGCTCCATGCAGTTGATCAAACAAATCATCAATTCTGGGGAGCAAGTACTTGTTCTTGATAGTAACATCGTTGAGCTGACGATAGTCTATACACATCCGAAGACTACCATCCTTCTTGTTCACGAATATGGCAGGTGACCCCCAAGGTGAAGAACTGGTGCGGATGTATCCTTTCTTGAGCATCTCATCGAGTTGTTTCTTTAGCTCAACTAGTTGAGATGAAGGTATCCGGTAATACTTCTTGTATATGGGTGTCGTTCCTCGCACAAGATCAATGGCAAACTCGAGTTCCCTGTTTGGTGGAATTCCTGGTAATTCTTCAGGGAATACATCTGGAAACTCACTGACCACTGGTATTATTTCCACATCTGAGGATATTGCTGCAAAAACCATTTCCTTCTTAGGCATGGTTCTACGAGCCACAAACCTCGCTGTCTATCTTGCCGGATTTGTTAATGTAACTTCCCTTGTTGCACAATTTATACAGACCTGATGCTTTGTCAAATAATCCATTCCTTAAATGACATCCAGCCTTTTGGACACAATGACTACTAGTGTGCCAGGGAACATGACTCAAAAAATCCGTATTTCCAAGTCACGGCATACCAAATTTGTTTTGAGCATGGATCCCGGGGATTGCACCATCATTCTTTTCTCAAGAATAGAGCAAGAAAACTTGTTTTGGGCAACAAAACTCCGCGTAATAAAGGAATGGGAAGCACCTGAGTCGAATAAAATTATTGCGGGTATGTTATTAACAGGAAACATACCGATGACCACTTCGGGGTTTTCTTGGGCTTCTTCGGCGGAGAGATGATGCACCTGGCCTTGGATCAGCCCCTCCTAAGTGTAGGTTCCACGTGGTTGACTTGAGACTTGAGGGGTGCTTCGGCTTGTTGTTTTTGGGACACTGTTTTGCATAGTGTCTGGACTACCCAAGAGAAACATGTGTTGTTGTGTTGATAGTCTTCCCGGATAGGATTGGTCACGATGTTCTTGACTTGGTTGTTGGTCTTGTTGGTATTCTGCTGCCAAGTTGGTTTGAACTCAAATTGAGGTTGCTGTTAGGTACGAGCCTTCTGAATTGGTTGTCCATCCTTCTTGGGCTCAAACTTGCGTTTATGGTTATTATACACTGGCTTACTGTTGTGAACCAGCTTGTGTTCCCTTTCAACTATAAGGGCCTTGTTTACCAAAGTTTGAAATCGGGGAAGTTGAACATGCTGAGTGTGCATCGGAGGTGCTGATTGAGTCCTCAAGGAATAGATCGATCTTCCTTTCTTCAGTGGCCACATCATAGAGGGAATAATGAGCCAAGTGATTGAATATATGCAGATACTCACTTACTGACAGGTTTCCTTGAGTGAGAGCGAGGAACTCATGCTGATTGACTTTCATGATACCGGCGGGAATGTGGTACTTGCGAAAATTGTCCTTGAATTTTTCCCAAGTGATCTCATCGTTTGCAGGCCACATAGCTTTAGCATTGTCCCACCATATAGTGGCAGCTCCTCCAAGATAATGTGTAGCAAATGGAACCTTTTCGGCTTTTTCAGTGAAGGCAATTTCAAGCTTCTTCTCAATAGTCTGCAACCAACAATCGACTTCCAAAGGATCGACAACTTGACTGAAACTAGGAGGCTTAGTCCTTTGAAAGTCTGATAGTTTGGAGTGATTGCCATACTGATTTCTTTTCTACCCAAGCATAGCCTACACACATCTCAGTAATTCAAGTAAATCTTGGTTTCTTCTTTCTTTGAACATTCTCATAATTTGTTCTGTGGTAGGTGGTTGCGGTGGAGGAGGTGGTGGTGGCTGATATGGTTCAGGGGAATGCCCTGCTTGTCAGGCGGAGCGACGAATAGGAGTATCGTCACCTGCCTGACTGCTGCTACCTCCTCTTGCCATCCTATTTTTGTTTCCCAATACGAAGCATTGAGATGAGAAACATCCATAAATGGGGAAGAAGAGCAAGCAGCAAACCCAAAAAGAAGGCAACAAGAAACCAAGGCGAATAATAACGGAGAAAAGTTCCAACATAATTATACATAGACTCATACATGAAAGGAAACATCATGACGGGTACGACTACACTCATACATGGAAGGAAACATCATGACAGGTACGGCTACATCCGTACATCCAAGCATCATGACAACCTTGGATACTCTAGCGATCTAGTGCTTTGCTGGTCCTGTTGGGTCCTCTCCTGACCCAGACTCGTATCCTGAACTGACGATGTTAATGGAAACCTCGGGGTTAAAGGTAACATGATGACACTGCCTCGAGGGTTCTCCCTCAAGGGCGGGTGCTGGATGAGTCTGGAGCATAGGGGCTGTGGGAGTAGCAAGAAGTGAATCCCACTTGGCATGAGCACTGTGGGGAGTCACATTCGAGGTGCCCGAGCTACTCGAAGGAGTAACTGGGGTAGTTGGCGAGCTAGAAGCTAGGGGGAATAGTGGGGGTAAACCCTATGGAAGGTGGAACGAAATTGGACCTGGCAGCCACCAAAGAAGTACGAGCATGAGTCAGCTCTTGGGCCAGCTCATGGACCAGAAGATAGCTAGCAGTGATATAGCAGGAATGGTGGCTAGAGGGACTATCGCTCGCCGAATCAATAATAGGGAAACGGACACGCCCGTCATCATGTAGGGATGGCTAGTAGTAGAAGCCTGGGTGAGTCTACATTTGGATCTCGTTATAGCGTAACTCAACGAGAATCTCAAACGTAGCAAACTGAACAACATGAGTGGTTGTAGAAGTGAAACCACTCCTAGAAGAACGGGTGTAAGTTTCAGATGTCGAACTGCAATGCAAGGTAACTGTCGTGGTTCTAAGTCTGACAGTAATGTAGGGGGGTAAGTATGGAGAGGCAAGATCTTAGCTATGGAGAAGTTGTAAGCACACGAGGTTTACGAGTTCGGGCCCTTCTCGGAGGAAGTAATAGGCCTACGTCTCGGAGCCCGGAGGCGGTCGACTGGATTATGCGTGTATGGTTTACAGGGGTGCGAACCCTTTACACTGAGGAGGGGGTGGCTTATATAGAATTCGCCGAACCCCTCCGACCCTCAGTTATGTAGGATTTTAAATACATTAAGGTCGGGCGTTACTGGTAATGCCCTTAATAAAGTGCTATGATGACCATAAAGGCCACTTAATAACCGACCGTTAGCATGCGGAGTGCCTTTAGGTCTCCTGGCCGTCGAGTGGTTTGGTCTTGGAAGAGTGATCGCTTCTTGGTCGAGTGTCTTCGAGTCTGTCGAGTGGAACACCTCCAAGTCGATTGAAAGGTGATTTCTTCTAGAGATGTCCTTGGGTAGGGCAGTTTGGATAGGTCCATGACCCTACCCTAGGTACATAGCTTCGTCATTAGCCCCCGAATGGATCGAGGTTTGAGTGGGGAAGGAGTTGAGAATTTTCCTGGCTCATTTTTCATGCCATGAGCATATGTGGTTTCGGATCAATGAATCCTGAGTGATGATAGCAACTTCCTTTTCAGTCGCCTTGATCCATTCTTAGCTTTTTGTCGAGTGAGTTTCTTTACTTGAAAGGCTCCGAGTGACGGTGCGGAGGAGATCTTCGGTCTGACAAGTTGTTCTGCTGCCCGCAGATTTCGCGGGATCCGAATTTTGGGAAGCGTGCGGGACGGGGGAAGCCATAGTAATCGGATGGGATAGAGCGGGGCCGCCTCGATCCCCGCGCCGCCTTTTTCGCCACGTGTCACGTGCGCGATCGTTACGGGATTTGACAGGGCCGTCCGGACCTACCAGTCAGCCACTCGGAAGCGGCCTCATATAAGGCGTCGGACCGGGGTCTCTTCAAACGGTGCGTCCCCATTATCTCTTCTCCTCTTCACGCTCCCTCGCCGCGCTCGCCCTCGCCCCAGCACCACCGCTCCGTACGCGTTTCGCCGGCAACAATGGGGAAGGAGAAAACAGCGGCTCTAGAGCGGGCGAAGAAGGCGACGGCGAGGTCGAAGGGGAAGGCGACCAGTTGGGGCGGATCCTCCTCGCGAACCAGCCTGCCGAAGGGCTGGATCCAGGGCGACTGGATCCGCTCAACGATCACCCAAGAAGACCTCGACGACCTAGCCGAAGGAGGGCTGATCCCCTATGAATCGGCGCGGCTTCCGGGGAAGGAATCCGAGCCGCAACCTCGGGAGGGTGAGCGCGTTCTCCTTGCCACCCACGTCGACCGTGGATTTTCCTTGCCTCCTCACCCTTTCTTTCGAGGGGATTTCTGAACTTCTTTGGGGCACAACTCCACCACTTCACTCCCAACACAATCGTTTATCTCGCCGCTTTTGTTTCTTTGTGTGAGAATTTCTGGGTTGTCGGCCTCACTGGGCCTTTTCAAGCACATTTTCACTTGTCGCTCCTAGACGGTGAAAAAGGCCAGTAATCCGAGTGACGAGAGGAACTCAAGTGATTCAGATGTGTGGGGGTCTTGGTGTTAGATGAGAGGGAAAAGTCTTTCCGGCCATGATTCTTCCCGACTCAGTTCGCGGATGGCAGTCGACTGGTTTTACTGCAAAGACCAGTTGACGCCAGGGCAGTCGACTGGCCTCCCTCCTTTCACCATGGACCGAGTGGAGGAAACCCTCCCCTTTGAAGGTGCTCCCGGAGGAGAAGGCGCAGGTGAGGGTGCTGGTAGAGCGAGTGGTCCAGCTTATCCGTGACAGGGTCACTGGTATGGATCTCTTGGAGGTCTTCCTTCAGCGGCGCATCCAGCCTCTTCAAGCCCGAGACCATCCCATGTGGATGTATTCGGGTCTTGAAGACTCCACTCGGATTCACCCGGAGGAGGTCGATGACGACACGCTGGAGAAGTGGCTGTCGGGCATGACCGGAAACAAGGACAACCCCAGGGGAGCTAGGAGAGTTCCTCCACTCGACCAGTCTCATGTACCAGAGAAGGTCCGATTCTGAGCTTTTGTTTGTAATCTGAATTCACTCGCGCAGCTGCCTATACTGAGTCGACTGACTTTGTTCTTCCTGCTTTCTTTCAGGCCATTATTGAAATGTATTCAATGCCCAACGAAGAGCAAGAGCAGGACCCGGAAGGAGAAGTGAGCGGCGGCGATAGTGGCGAATGGGAGTATGACGGTAGAGGAGACGAAGAAAGCGACGATCCAAGTGACGAAGAAGAAATCGAGTCGCCTCCTCGCAGGGAGAGGCGGTCTAAACTTGACCAAGAATGACCAAGCGCCCGTGTAAAGGCGATTGCTCAAGCTGGTCAGTCTTCAAAGCGTCCTCGGACCTCTTCGCCAACTCCGACTGAAAAAGCGTCAAAGCATCCCAAAGTCGCAGAGCCGAACCTTCGGAAGGCGTTGCCGAAGATTAAGATTGACATCCCCATCGCTTCCGCGTGAGTGTCTCCCTTCATATTTACTCGACGCTCTGCGCTGTTTGTTTTTCTTGTTTTAACCGGATGAACTTTGAAACTGTCAGCGCTGCTACTTCCGGGACCTCAGCTTACAGGGATGATGATGAGGTGATCGAGGATGCGGTCACTTCTAATCTGGGTATGATTTCTGCCATACTGTCTTTATTTTGGTCGATTCAACTACAATGTGTACCATTGGGTGATGTGATTTTGTCGATTGAACTTTGAACATCTCCTAACATTATTGACCTCCCTGATGATGATGATGATGAAGATCCCGAGAGGCCTTTGGCAAGGAAAAATAGGCAAGCTCCTGCGAGCGAGGTGCCACAATCGACGGCGAGGGCGGAGCCAGTCGTTCAGGACGCTGGCGATGCCAATCGGGGTTTTGTTACCTTCGCTGTGCCATTGTCGAGTGCCTTGCCTTCCTCGTCGACTGCTCAGGCCCCTGTCGACCCGCCTTCAGTTTTTGCGATCCATCATGTCCCAGAGGACGAGGTGAATGCTGCCAGGGAGGCCATACGCCAGGCGGGCATTATGATGGAGAAGATGAAGACGGTGCGGGACGCCAGCCAAGCCACCTACGATGCCAGCTCGGCTCTCCTGAGCAACGTCCAGGTTAGTTGGTCACCGCTTGTTCTGTTAGGATATGCTATCTGAAGACTCTTTCCGAAAATCTTTGCATCTGTACACCCACTGGGTGCGTCGATTGAATTTTTGAACTAGTGGGGGCATGCTAAGTGCACTGGCAGTGGACTCTAGTCTTTGCATTTTGTCGAGTGTAAACCGAACTGGTAGTTTGTCTCTTCCACTCGATCTGGTCGAGTGGGATCAGAACCGGTGGGGGCACGCCAATTGACCCACTAGGTGTTGTCCCCGAGTCCGTGGTCGACTGCTGGCAGTCGACTATGGTCTAAGTTCTACTTTCTCTCCCCTTTTTTTACTCCCTGCACTTAAATCGGGCGGGCCGGTCGAGTGGGATCAGAACCGGTGGGGGCACGCAAAGTGCACCCACTGGGTGTAGTCCCCGAGACTATGGTGGACTGCGGGCAGTCGACAGTAGTCTTAGTACTTATTGTCTTTGTCGTTTTTTGCTGTAAAATAACTTCTCCCCTTTGATTTCAGAAATCTTGTGATCTTGGAGCTCGCTTTGCTGACTTGGAGAAACAGCAGATTCAACTGAACCTTGACTTGGAGCTGGCAAAGACAGAGCTGCAAAAGGTCAAGGACGGCGCCACTGGTAAGACGAGTTTGTCGACTGGTCTGTCTTAGGCTTGAGTACCCTTCTGCTATATCTGAATCAATCATCATTTCTTTGCAGAAAAACTGAGAGAGGCTTTGGCGAAAAAGGATCAGGATTTGTCTTCTGCCCAGAAGGAGGCTGACGACAGGACCGCTCTGGCCGAACAGAAGCTGGCTTGAGTCGGCCAGTTGGAAGAAGAGAATACCAGGCTGAAGACTTCTCTGAATGAAAGCCAACTAGGAGTGCACCACGTTGGGGAAGAAGTAGAACCTCATCCTTAGTAAATCATCTCCGACAAACATTGGAATGTTTTTATCCTGTCGGGCTCCGTCCGATGTTCGCTTTCTTATTTGTAGTTAGGAGTAGCTTATTTTATATGCAGGAGGGACGATCTGGAGAGCTACCTGAGGAGCCTTGCCAAGAAGTTGTATATCAAGCTTGAAGGTGCACATTTAGTTCCGACTGATTTTTTTTTGTGTCGACTCAGTGTATGAAAATTGACTTATCCTTGGATCGTGAATGCAGAGTTTTGCCAGAACTTTGAAGAGGAGACTGGGCGGATCGAACCAGGTTTGGATCCAATCAACTCTCCCGTGAAAGATGAAGCTGCCATGAATCTTGCTCCGACTGGAATCTCGCATTGACGGTGCCGTGGACTACTTGGCTCGACTGAAGGTCGCCATGTCACGGATCGACCCGGCACTTTGGCCAGAGGCTACGCTCCAAAATGATCTCGAGTCTCTGATGACTCGTTAACGGAATCCCTGACCGAGTGCAGGAGTGGAAGAAGTCTTCTGCTCGGTGTGGCGCTGATGTGGCTCTGTCCTTGGTTCGTGTCCACTGCAAGGAGGTGCGACAAGACAAGCTGGCAGCAATCAAGGTCGCCAACACCCAGAAGCATGACTTCCGAACCTTTATGGAGACTTTCATCGCTGCAGCCACTCGGATAGCCGACGGCGTCGACCTGGATGAGTTCGTCGAGCCTGCCAGCCCTCCTCCCGCGGAGTGAACAAACTCTTACGTCCCACCTTAAATTTGCCTCGGAATGCCGAGTGGTTTTTGTAACCGTTAAACTTTTTCGGGCGCATGCCCGAGTACCTCGACCGTGATCCAGAACCTTTAGGATTTTATCTGAACTTGGTTTACCGTTGAATATCTTTATGAATCTCCTGCTGAGTGAACCCAATCTTTATTCGAGACAACTTTCTGTATTCGCAGCACAGCTCCGAAGGAGGGGGAAGTAGTTGACCCATGCCTTGTATTTGTGGCGAAGCTCCCCAGGGGAAAGGGGGGGGGCAGTCGACCCGTACTTCGTTACTGTAGAGCGGGATGAATTGCGCATTGTATTTGTGGCAAAGCTCTCCAGGAGAAGGTGGCAGTCGAATCGTACTTCATTACTGTAGGGTGGGATGAATCGCGCATTGTATTTGTGGCGAAGCTCTCCAGGAGAAGGTGGCAGTCGACTCGTACTTCGTTACTGTAGGGCGGGATGAATCGCGCATTGTATTTGTGGCGAAGCTCTCCAGGAGAAGGTGGCAGTCGACTCGTACTTCGTTACTGTAGAGCGGGATGAATCGCACATTGTATTTGTGGCGAAGTTCTCCAGGAGAAGGTGGCAGTCGACCTGCCCCTCGTCGTCCTTGAGGATTGAGATGTGTTGGGGAGAACTTAGGTGAGTACTGGACTGCAGCTAAGCCCCCGAGTGGGAGGGTCGCTCTCCACTCAGTAGGATTTTTCAAACTTAGGCGAGTGCCTGACTGCAGCTAAGTCTCCGAGTGGGAGAACTTAGGCGAGTACTGGACTGCAAGCTAAGCCCCCGAGTGGGAGGATTGCTCTCCACTCGGTAGGATTTTTTCAAACTTAGGCGAGTGCCTGACTGCAGCTAAGTCTCTGAGTGGGAGAACTTAGGCGAGTACTGGACTACAGCTAAGCCCCCGAGTGGAGGGTTGCTCTCCACTCGGTAGGATTTTTCGAACTTAGGTGAGTGCCTGACTGTAGCTAAGTCTCTGAGTGGGAGAACTTAGGCGAGTACTGGACTGCAGCTAAGCCCCCGAGTAGGAGGGTTGCTCTCCACTCGGTAGGATTTTTCAAACTTAGGCGAGTGCCTGACTGCAGCTAAGTCTCTGAGTGGGAGAACTTAGGCGAGTACTGGACTGCAACTAAGCCCCCGAGTGGGAGGATTGCTCTCCACTCGGTAGGATTTTTTCAAACTTAGGCGAGTGCCTGACTGCAGCTAAGTCTCTGAGTGGGAGAACTTAGGCGAGTACTGGACTGCAACCTAAGCCCCCGAGTGGGAGGGTTGCTCTCCACTCGGTAGGATTTTTTCAAACTTAGGCGAGTGCCTGACTGCAGCTAAGTCTTCTAGTGAGAGAACTTAGGCGAGTACTGGACTGCAGCTAAGCCCCCGAGCGGGAGGATTGCTCTCCACTCGGTAGGATTTTTTCAAACTTTGGCGAGTGCCTGACTGCAGCTAAGTCTTCTAGTGAGAGAACTTAGGCGAGTACTGGACTGCAGCTAAGCCCCCGAGTGGGAGGATTGCTCTCCACTCGGTAGGATTTTTTCAAACTTAGGCGAGTGCCTGACTGCAGCTAAGTCTTCTAGTGAGAGAACTTAGGTGAGTACTGGACTGCAGCTAAGCCCTCGAGCGAGAGGATTGCTCTCCACTCGGTAGGATTTTTTCAAACTTAGGCGAAACGGATTCATAGCTAACCCCCGAGTGGGAGGCTGGCTCGCCACTCGGTAGGAAACTGTTTTTGCAAACTTAGGCGAAGCGGATTCGCAGCTAAGCCACCCACTGGGGGATTTCTTACGCAAACAAAAACAATGATAATCACTGGGAAAATTATAATGCTCTTGTCTTTGATAAATAAACTACAGGAGTTTTTCTTATTACATCTCATCCAAGAGAGAATCCAAGTATAAAAGGGGCGGAGTAGCACTGCATTCCAGGCTCGTGGCTCATCAATCTGGCGATCGACATTGTAGAGGTGGTATGCCCCATTGTGGAGGACTCTGGTGACTATGAAGGGGCCTTCCCAAGTTGGAGCAAGCTTGTGTGGTTTCTGCTGATCCACTCAAAGGACTAAGTCTCCTTCTTGGAAGGCTCGGCTCTTCACGTTTCTGGCATGGAATCGACGCAAGTCTTGCTGATAGATGGTCGATCGGATCAGGGCCATTTCTCTTTCTTCTTCTAGGAGGTCGACTGCGTCCTGCCGGGCTTGTTCTGCTTCATCTTCTGAGTAGAGCTCGACTCTGGGAGCGTTGTGAAGCAGGTCACTCGGTAAGACTGCCTCGGCTCCGTAGACCAGAAAGAATGGGGTTCTTCTGGTCGATCGATTCGGGGTTGTCCTCAACCCCCAGAGGACTGATGGGAGCTCGTCGACCCATGCACCTGCTGCGTGCTTGAGATCGCGCATCAATCGGGGTTTCAGTCCTTTGAGAATTAGGCCATTTGCCCTTTCTGCTTGTCCATTCGACTGGGGGTGAGCAACCGAAGCATAGTCGACCCGAGTGCCCTGAGAGGCGCAAAAGGCCCTGAACTCGTCGGAATCGAAGTTTGACCCATTGTCCGTTATGATACTGTGCGGAACTCCATATCTAAATATCAACTCTCTAATGAAACTGATAGCGGTGCAAGCATCAAGATTCTTGATAGGCTTGGCTTCAATCCATTTGGTGAACTTGTCGATTGCTACCAGCACATGAGTGAAGCCGCTCCTGCCTGTTCTCAGTGGCCCAACCATGTCCAGCCCCCAAACAGCGAAGGGCCAGACGAGTGGAATGGTTTTCAGGGCTGACGCGGGCTTGTGCGACATATTGGAGTAATACTGACATCCTTCACATTTGTCGACTATCTCTTTTGCCATTTCATTGGCTCTTGGCCAGTAGAATCCCGCTCGGTATGCTTTAGCCACAATGGTCCGAGAGGACGCATGATGACCACAGGTCCCCGAGTGGATATCATCAAGGATCATCTGACCTTCTTCTGGTGTAATACACTTCTGGCTGACCCCAGTCGCGCTTTCTCTATATAACTGTCCCTTTATGAGTGTAAAGGCCTTGGATCGACGGACGATCTGTCGAGCCTCTTCTTCGTCCTCTGGGAGTTCTTTCCTTAGGATGTACGCGATGTATGGTACTATCCAGATGGGAGTGATGACCAAGACTTCCATGATCAGGTCGACCACAGCTGGAATTTCAACTTCAGTCGAATCCGTGGCACTTTTTGGCTGCGGGGCCTCTTCAGTGAAGGGATCCTCCTGAACTGATGGTGTGTGGATGTGTTCCAAAAACACATTGCTGGGAATGGCTTCTCTTTTGGAACCTATTTTTGCCAGATCATTAGCTGCTTGATTTTTTAGTCGGGGTATGTGATGAAGCTCTAACCCCTCGAATTTCTTCTCCAGCTTTCTCACTGCATTGCAATAACCAGTCATGGCTGGACTTCTGACGTCCCACTCCTTCATCACCTGATTAACCACCAAATTTGAGTCGCCATAGACCATGAGGCGACGGACGCCGAGTGAAATGGCCATGCACAACCCATATAAAAGTGCTTCGTATTCTGCCTCGTTATTGGAGGAATCAAAGTGGATTTGAAGAACATATCTGAGTTTATCTCCTCTGGGGGAGACCAACACCACTCTGGCACCGGAACCATTCAGCATCTTGGAGCCGTCGAAGAATATGGTCCAATGCTCCGAGTGAACCTGAGTCGGCAGTTGCTGTTCAATCCACTCGGCGACGAAATCTGCGATTGCTTGGGACTTGATAGCTTTCTTTGCCTCAAACTTGATATCAAGGGGAAGGAGTTCAATCGCCCATTTTGCCACTCGACCAGTTGCATCCCTGTTATGCAGGATCTCCGATAATGGAGCGTCGCTGACGACTGTAATGGAATGATCAGAGAAGTAGTGAGCAACTTTCTTGGTGGTCATATAAATCCCATATACGAGCTTCTGATAGTGAGGATATCTTTGCTTCGATGGGGTCAAGACTTCAGAAATATAATATACTGGGCGCTGAACTTTGAAGGTTTTCCCTTCTTCTTCCCGCTCGACCGTAAGTACCGTACTGACGACTTGTCCTGTGGCTGCAATGTAAAGCAGCAAAGGCTCTTTGCTGATTGGGGCAGCAAGCACCGACTGGGTGGAGAGCAGAGCTTTGAGCTCTGCAAACGCTTCATCAATCGGTAAAGAGGTAATGCCTTTTCACCGAGACGAGATATGAATCGACTTAGGGCGGCCAAACAACCAGTAAGCTTCTGGACGTCGTGCACTCGCACAGGGCTTTTCATTCGAAGTATGGTGCCAACTTTTTCTGGATTGGCGTCGATTCCTCATTCGGAAACAAGAAAACCGAGTAACATTCTGCCAGGGACTCCGAATGTACACTTTGATGGATTAAGCTTGATATCATACCTCCTGAGGTTGGCAAAGGTTTCAGCAAGGTCAGTCAGCAGGTCGGAACCCTTCCGTGACTTGACCACAATATCATCCATGTACGCCTCCACATTCCGACTGATTTGAGTGAGCAAACACTTCTGAATCATCCTCATGAATGTGGCTCCGGCATTCTTGAGGCCGAACAACATGGTAACATAACAGAAGCACCCGAATGGAGTGATGAAGGCTGTTTTGATCTCGTCAGGTCCATACAGACGGATCTGATGGTACCCGGAATAGGCGTCTAAAAAAGACAGTCTCTCACATCCCGCAGTCGAGTCGACTATCTGATCGATGCGGGGGAGATAAAAATGATCTTTCGGGCAGGCCCGATTGATATGTTTAAAGTCAATGCACATGCGAAGTGACTTGTCCTTCTTGGGGACCATAACAACGTTGGCGAGCCACTCGGAGTGGTAGATTTCTCGAATGAACTCCGCTGCTAAGAGCCGAGCCACCTCCTCACCAATGGCCTTTCTCTTCTGGACGGCGGACCATTGGAGATGTTCCTTGACAGGTTTTACTTTTGAGTCGACTCTTAGGCGGTGCTCAGCCAGCTCCCTGGGAACACCCGGCATGTCAGAAGGCTTCCATGCGAAAATGTCCCAATTATCACGGAGGAACTGGATGAGCGCTTCTTCCTATTTGGAGTCGAGTGTTGTCGAGATATGAGTTGGAGCAGCACTGGGGTCGGTCGGGTGGATGTGAGCTGTCTTCGTATCGCCAGTCGATTGAAAAGCTGATTTTGTAGCGGGCTTCTTGGCTCGCAACAAATCACTCGGGTCTGCAGTCTTCTGGTATTCCTGCAACTCCACCACTGCCATCTGAGCATCGATGATCTTCGAACCTTTCTAAAAACATTCTTCCGCTTTCTTCTGATTGCCCGTAATAGTGATCACACCTTTGGGGCCAGGCATCTTCAATTTGAGATACACATAACATGGTCGGGCCATGAAGCGTGCATAAGCTGGCCTGCCCAAAATAGCGTGGTAGGCACTCTGGAAGTCTACAACTTCAAATGTCAACTTTTCTTTGCGGTAATTCTTGGAATCACCAAAAACCACATCAAGAGCAATCTGGCCGAGTGATTCAGCCTTCTTCCCAGGAATGACTCCATGGAAACTCATGTTGCTGGCACTGAGTCTGGACATCGGAATGCCCATCCC
>NW_024121001.1:0-8669 GCF_003073215.2 Triticum urartu
CAAAGAGTCTCTTGTGTCCCCAACACACCCAATACAATGGTAAATTGTATCGGTGCACTAGTTCGGCGAAGAGATGGTGATACAAATGCAATATGGATGGTAGATATATGTTTCTGTAATCTGAAAATATTAAAACAGCAAGGTAACTAATGACAAAAGTGAGCGTAAACGGTATTGCAATGCGTTGAAACAAGGCCTAGGGTTCATACTTTCACTAGTGAAGTTCCCTCAACAATAATAACATAATTGGATCATATAACTATCCCTCAACATGCAATAAAGAGTCACTCCAAAGTCACTAATAGCGGAGAACAAACGAAGAGATTATGGTAGGTAGGAAACCACCTCAAAGTTATTCTTTCCAATCAATCCGTTGGGCTATTCCTATAAGTCTCACAAACAACCCTAGAGTTTGTACTAGAATAACACCTTAAGACACAAATCAACCAAAACCCTAATGTCACCTAGATACTCCAATGTCACCTCAAGTATCCGTGGGTATGATTATACGATATGCAGCACTATCCCCTCGATTCATCTATTCAACCAACACATAGAACCTCAAAGAGTGCCCCAAAGTTTCTACCGGACAATCACGACGAAAACGTGTGCCAACGCCTATGCATAGGTTCATGGGCGGAACCCGCAAGGTGATCACCAAAACATACATCAAGTGAATCACGTAATATCCCATTGTTACCACAGATACGCATGGCAAGACATACATCAAGTGTTCTCAAATCTTTAAAGACTCAATCCGATAAGATAACTTCAAAGGGAAAACTCAATCCATTACAAGAGAGTAGAGGGGGGAAAAACATCATAGGATCCAAGTATAATAGCAAATCTCGCGATATATCAAGATCGTAACACCTCAAGAACACACGAGAGAGAGAGAGAGAGAGATCAAACACATAGCTACTGGTACATACCCTCAGCCCTGAGGGAGAACTACTCCCTCCTCATTAGGGAGAGCAACGGGATGATGGAGATAGCCACCAGAGAGGGATTCCCCCTCCGGCAGGGTGCCGAAACGGGTCTAGATTGGTTTTTGGTGGCTACAGAGGCTTCTGGCGGTGGAACTCCCAATCTATTGTGCTCCCCGATCGTTTTAGGGTATATGGATATATATAGGCGGAAGAAGTACGTCGCGGGAGCCACGAGGGGCCCACGAGAGTGGAGGGCGCGCCCCCTGCCTCGTGGCTTCCTCCTTGCTTCCCTTATGTACACCCCAAGTCTTCTGGATTGCTTCCGTTCCAAAAATAGGTTCCGTGAGGTTTCAGGTCAATTGGACTCCGTTTGATTTTCCTTTTCTGCGATACTCTAAAACAAGGAAAAAACAGAAACTGGCACTGGGCTCTGGGTCAATAGGTTAGTCCCAAAAATAATATAAAAGTGGATAATAAAGCCCAATAATGTCCAAAACAGAAGATAATATAGCATGGAGCAATCAAAAATTAGGTGGCACCCGTGGGAATACCGTGCGTGAGGCCGCAAAGTGATATGATGTGTTACATGCTAGATCGGTGTGACTTAGGATCGGGGTCCTAACAGTCCAGAAGTTCACCGGCTGCTTGGCCTCGGTCAGCCGATTTCTCAGTCGGCTGGGCGAGAGGGCCTTGCCCCTGTATCAGCTAATGAAGAAGATGGCGCCGTTCGAATGGAACGACCAGGCGAACGAAGCCTTTTGGGATCTCAAGCGCATGCTGTCCACCGCACCAGTCCTGGCCGCACCGGCCGAGAAGGAGCCGCTGCTGCTCTATATCGCCGCGACCTCGCGGTCGGTCAGTACGGTGATGGTGGTCGAGCGACCAGAGAAGGACCGGGTCCAAGCCGTCCATCGTCCCGTCTACTACCTAAGCGAGGTGCTCTCCGCCTTGAAGCAGAACTACCCGCACTATTAAAAGATGTGTTACGGCGTGTACTTCACCACCAAGAAAATGAAGTAGTATTTCCAAGAGCATGTCATCACCGTGGTTAGCACGGCCCCTCTCAGCGACATCATCGGGTGCCGGGTGCCTCTGGGCGGGTCGCCAAGTGGGCGCTCGAGCTAGCCGGCCATAACATCCTCTACGAGCCCTGCACCACGATCATGTCCCAAGCTTTGGCCGACTTCCTCGTCGATTGGACCGAAACCCAGTGCCTGCCGCCGCCGCCGGACTCGACGCACTGGCGCATGCACTTCGATGGCTCAAAGATGCAACTCGGCCCCTGGAGCCGGCATAGTGTTGTCCTCCCCCAAGGGCGACCAGCTTAAGTACGCACTACAGATCGACTTCGCCGCCTCCAACAACGTCGCCTAGTACGAAGCCCTTGTGCACGGCCTCCGGCTTGCCAAGGAACTCGGCATCCGGCGCATCCTGTGCTACGGCGACTCGGACCTAGTGGTACAATAGTGCTCAGGCGAGTGGGACGTGCACGACTCCAACAAGGCAAGCTACCGCTTCCTCGTCCAGAAGATGTCCGGGTTCTTCGAGGGTTGCGAGTTCCTCCACATCCCACGCACGGAGAACGAGGCGACCGACACGCTCACCAAGATCGCCTCGTCTCGGCAGTCCATCCCATCCGGCGTCTCTCTCGAGCATCTGCATAAGCCGTCCGTCAAGCCGTGACCGGACTCTGAGTCCATCCATGTGTCAACCGACCCGGCCACGCCTCAACCCGGCCCAGGGACTGCTCCAACCGACCCGGCCGCGCCTCAGCCTGGCCCGGGGACTGCTCCATCCGATCCGGTCGCGACGGAACCCATCCCGGGTGCTGTCGAACCCGTCCCGGGGGCTGCAGGACCCGTCTCAGGAGCGGCCGACCCGGATCCCAAAATAGTGTCCGTCTTCGCCGTAGTAACGGCGCCATCCTGGGCCCTGCCCATCTCAGAGTTCCTGGAAAACGGGGTCCTCCCCATGGACGAGACCGAAGCTCGGCAAGTACAGCGTCGAGCGACTGCCTACAGCATCATCAACAACGAGCTCGTCAAGTGCAGCTCCACCGTCGTGTTCCAACACTGCGTCGAGCAGGACAAGGGCATTGAGATGCTCCTCGACATACACCAGGGCGAGTGCGGGCACCACGCCGCCTCGCGGTCCCTGGTGGCCAAGGCTTTTCGCCATGGTTTCTACTGGCCCACAACCCTCGAAGACGCAGAGTCACTCGTCAACAAGTGCGAGGGATGCCAGCGCTTGAGGAAGCGCAACCATCAACCGGCGTCAGCACTCTAGACCATCCCGATCGCCTGGCCCTTCGCGGTCTAGGGACTCGTCATGGTGGGACACTTCAAGACCGGCCGAGGCGGCATGACGCATTTGCTGGTGGCGGTGGACAAGTTCACCAAATGGATCGAAGCAAGGCCAATCAAGAGGAGGGACGGCCCGATGGCCGTTCGGTTCATCAAGGACATCGCGGTGCGCTACAGCATGCCGAACAGCATCATCACGGACAACGGCACCAACTTCGCCAAGGGCGCGCTTGCGCAGTACTGCTCCGTCTCCGGCATCCGCCTCGACCTGGCTTCCGTTTTACATCCGCAGTCCAACGGCTAGGTCGAGCGGGCCAACGGCCTCATCCTATCCAGCATCAAGCCGCGGCTCGTCGAACCGCTCGTCCGCTCCCCCGGCAGCTGGCTCGACGAGTTGGCGGCCGTCCTCTGAAGTCTCCGCACCACGCCAAACCGGTCGACCGGGTTCACCCCGTTCTTCCTCGTCTACGGAGCAGAAGCCGCCATTCCGACCGACATCGAGTTCGACTCGCCGCGCGTCACGATGTACACAGAAGCCGAAGCCAAGGAAGCTCACGAAGACGCCGTCGACCTGCTCGAAGAAGCACATCTCCTAGTGCTCAGTCGCTCGGCCATCTACCAGCTAGGCCTGAGGCACTACCACAACAAGAAAATCAAGCCCCTCGCTTTCCGGGAGGGAGACCTCGTCCTCCGGCTTGTCCAGCAGCATACCGGCGAACACAAGTTGTCCTCCCCATGGGAGGGTCCCTTCATTGTCAGCAAGGCCCTGTGCGATCGCAACGCGTACTACCTCATCGACGCCTATAAGTCAAACAAGCGCAAGAGGGACACCGTCGGCGAAGAAACAACCCGGCCATGGAATGCGGAGCTCCTCCGCCCGTTTTACAGTTAGCCATATGCACGTATGTATCGCTGCCTTTTGTAATCATCTAAAAACTATGGGACCCCCAAACAACGCTCGGGGGCTGCCCTTTTCGCAACAAACCTATTGTGTCCCCTACATTTTTGTCCATTACTTTCCTTGTAAGCCAACCCGGCCACCGGGTCAACTCGCTCGACCCGGGGGCTCGGGGGCTGGCCGGTTTGGTCACCCGCCACTTTCCTTAGCGGCTCCTGACGTGTCGGACCGTCGCAGCCTCTCACTTTGCCCTTGTTAGAGTTGTGTCGAATATTATGTATAAGATAGGTTACGGTTGGACTTGTAGTTATATTGTGTTTACATAGGATATGTAGTCGTGTCCTAGTATCATGTGTCGGTGTCCAGGGCGACTGGGTGCGGTATTATAGCGGTGTCATGGCGAGGAGCGTCCGTAGTCAGGCCCCGAGGATGTAGCCATATCGATGAACCTCGAATTTATTCTAACAAGTGGTATCATGAGATAGGTTGTCCGAAGGTTGTGAATTGTTGATCTAGAGGAAGGAACAAAGCGTCGACGGAAGTTTGCAAGAAGCAATCATAATACGGGATAAGTCATCGGCGAGTTACGATGCAAAGCAGAGGTATTGGTCGAGTCGTAATCTTCATGGAAGCAATCGGAAGCGGTCTCGGCGTGATAACATGCAGCAGGCTGGCGACGCATGGCACGTGGGTACATGGCAAATCGATTCGATGCGGGCTCCTGTGGCCTTCGGATCGTGGCCGACCGGGCGGCTGTTGCGTGCAGGCGGCAGTCAGCAGATCAGATCGAATCTGACCGGAAGAGACCCGGCAGCAGCTGGCATACCCCGCGTTTGAAGGCCCCAGCAGGAGCTGGCGTCGTGCGGAGCAACATCGGGCCGACAGCCCATTGCAGGTGCAGGAGGCCCAGTTGACAGTAGGCCGGTGCGGGCTGGCTAGGCAATGGCTGGCTGCTGGTGGGTGTGCTCGATGAGCCACGTGCGTGAGAGCTAGAGGAGTCACGTACAGGATTTGTTTGAGACAAAAACAAGAAGCAACCAGGACCATGTGTGTGCACGGGAGCAGCTTAGAGGGGTCAAGATCGATCTATTTTTCTGCTATGAGGTGCACGGAGAAGCAACAAGCAAATACTGACAGGAAAAAATAAGATCTGTGAAGTTTGAATGGAAGTTTTTTCTGGGTCGGTTTGCTAAGATGGCTTGGAACACGTGGACAGCCTGCGGAGGTGCGCGGATAAGCGCGTCATGCAGGGTCATGCATACACATGGCGTCTAAGACATGCACAAATGTGCGAGCGGACACGACATAGGGTGGAGCACGGTTGCAGTTGGATATGTTCGGATGGGTCGGACTAGGCAGTCTGACGGATCGACGTAAGTCGGTTGGTACAGAAGAGAGTGGTGGGATCGGCGATGACGACATAGGAGCGTGAAGCTGATGGTGACCGACTTCTGGGGCGTGGAAACACGTGGCGCGGGCCCGAGGGTTTGTGTGGCTTCGACAAGACTATGGCGTGGGATTGATTCAAGGTGGTGTATACACGGAGCTTGAAGTCGATGAGACGCATGGGTGGACTGATCATCTACCATGGAGTCATGTTGAAGGTGAGCTGGATTGAGGGGCTACGGTGTAAGGATCCATAGAATCGGAGCCTATTCAGCGGGAAAAGCGAGGGACACGTAATTCGTACTGGAGCCCAGTGGTCTGATGGAAACGTGAAACTCGTCATCGGTCGGTGATGACCGATGGTACTCTACAGTGGGGGTTGAGTGGTGTGGGTTCGCGACCCTTGAGACTCGACTAGGACAACAGAGGCTCAGCACAGTAATAGCGGCGAGGCGTGCAGTAAGCACGGGGGGCATGGAGACGGTCAGGGCTCTGGTGGTCATACATGTTGTGGGACAACTGCGAATTTGACTCGGGATGACTACAAGCAATGGTGAAATTCCTTCAAGTTTCAGACAGACGGTCAAGAAAAGAGCGGTGATGTTAAGTTCAGGTAACCCTTTTGTGTGACACCCAATATGTGAGTTGTTCACTTCCATGCAGGTGAGTGATTGTGTGTGATGATGTTGGACTGATACTCCGGAAGTTGGGAGCACAAACTAGAGTAACAAGGAAATTAATTTTGCTCGAGTGCTGACTATGGTCAAGAAAAGAAGGGACTACAAGTTGCAGGTGGATTCATATGGAGTCTTTGGAGTAGCAGCGATGCTCATGGGAAAAGCTCGAGTCTAATGTACATGCAAGTTTGAAGCATGAACGGATTCAAGGTGGTGGAGAATATTCGCCAAGGTGGAGTTTGTTAGAGTTGTGTCGAATATTATGTACAAGTCAGGTTACAGTTGGACTTGTAGTTGTATTGTGTTTACATAGGATATGTAGTCATGTCCTAGTAGGACACTTGTATCCTAGGCCTCTCATATATAGCGGGGATAGACACACGATGTATCCTATGGCAACATAATAGCACTAGAACGCAGGGGAACCGACGGCATGTGCCGGTGTCCAGGGCGACCGGGTGCGGTATTATAGCGATGTCATGGGGAGGAGCGCCCATAGTCAGGCCCCAGGGATGTAGCCATATCGGTGAACCTCATTAACAAATGTCGGTGTCGTGTGGTGTGATTGCTTTGGTTCTTTGATGATGGATGATAACCTCGAATTTATTCTAACAGCCCTAAGCCGCAGAACCGACTTCGGCTATTGGCTGGCAAACACATGAGACCAAGGCACCAGCGCGCCTCAATCACTAAGTCAAGAACCACCGGGTCGTCCAACCCAGCCCCGCCACTTTAAAGATGCCGCACGACTGGCTGCTCGCCAACCCGGCCCGCCGGATTGCTGCCAGCCAGCCCAATGGGTGTTTCGCTCGCGCTCAACGTCCCGAAAGGCTAAATATCATGCACTCCTCCCAAAGGCCGAACCCCTTGTCACGGCTCGGAGCCTCGGCCGTCAAACTCACAGGGGGAAAACCCAAAGGGGGAGAAGTCACGAGAAAAGGGCTTCAAAGACAAAGAGTAAGAGCGCTGGCATCCACGAGGTTTTCGCATGCTGCCGGGTCGCTCGACCCGGCCCCGCCACTCTAAGTCGCCAAGCGACCGGCCGGCCCAGTGGGTGTCTTCGCTCGCGCTCAACGTTACGAAAGCCTAAGTACTACAGGCTCCTCTCAAAAAGCCGAACCCTTTGTCACGGAACCGAGCCTTGGCCGTCAGACTCGTGGGGGAGAAGCCCAAGAGGGAAGAATGCAGGAAAACGACTAAAAAAACAAAAAGCAAAGGCACAAACATTCACATGGCTCATACATCATAAATTAAGAAACAGGCCCAAGGCCAGAGTTCATTACACCCAAGTCAACCCCCAGTGGGTGGGTGGACCTGCTACCTAACATAAATTTTTACAAAAGTTAAATCAGGCATCTCCACCATCGGATCGCGCAGCCCCTGGATCCACCGAGGTGCCGACATCGTCCTCTCCGGCGTCCGCGTCACAGTAGATGCCCGTCTCCTCAGAGCTGCCCTCTGGGTCGTCCAGAAGAAGGTCGTAGTCCTGAGCGGGCACGACTCCGCCATCCTCCACCCGCTCCGGCTAGACCTCGTCGTGGAAGGTGAACCCGGCGATGTAGCTGGCCCGGTCGGCGATCCGTCCGGCCTCCGCCTGCAGCTGGCTCACTGAGCCGGCCCGCTGGCCCATCAGCGCATCCAGCGCCAGGTCAAACGCAAACCGAAGTGCCATCTCGGCACCGGCACGGGCGGCAGAAACCCGCCACTCATGAAGACGGTCCGGGCCCGCCTCCAACCACCGCGCCAGCCGCGTGAAGCTGTTCGACGCGACGGCGCCCGGCCAGAGGGCCGCCGTCATCACCGTGCCGGCCTCAGAAAGCCGCCCCATCTGCTCACTCAGGACAGCATACGGGCCTCGGCGACGGCCACGATCTCCGGGAAGGTCCAAGCCACCCGCGGGTCAGTCCCAGAGCAGACAATTCCCTGTGGGTCGCACTGAAAGCGGACCGCCTCCTCCGCCAGCCGGCACGTCTCCGAGAAGGCCCCTGTCGAAGAGAAAAGCAAGTCGGAAGAGAGTCACTAAGGAAGAAAAGCCGGAGTCCCAACCCGGTAACAAGAAAACCGAAGGAAAGCACTTACTGGAGAAGGACTCTTCCAGGTGCTGCGCTTCGAGCAATGTACCGCGCCGCTCTCGGGCGATGGTGCGGTCACGCTCCTAGAGTGCCTTCTCCAGCTCGGTGACCTTGGCAAGGGCCGTTGTTGGTGTTAAAACCGGCGGATCTCGGGTAGGGGGTCCCGAACTGTGCGTCTAAGGGCATCTCCAGCCGCGCCCCTAGGAAGGCCTCCCTAGGCGATTTTTTCGTGCCGGCGCCGAAAAAACGTCCCAGTCGCGCACCAGGAGCCCGATTTTCGCCGGCTTGGGCCGAAAACAGCGCCGGCGGACCCAGGCCGAACCTGGCGCGCTGGGGGCGCCGGGGCGAGCTATTTTGGCGCGAAAAAGACGCGGGCCCGCCGCGGCAGCGGCGCCGCGGCGCGG
>NW_024121002.1:0-13434 GCF_003073215.2 Triticum urartu
GCATCCCCTTGGGCACCGGCGTGCTCGAGCTCGGCGACGGAGCCGGTGCTCCCCCCCTCCCCTACCAGCACTAATGCTGGAGCTTGTCGACGGAACCGCCTCGCCGCCCTCCAGTTCATCCAGATCCCGTCGGGATCGGGTCATCCCCGCCGAATCCATGCCGCGCGCCTCTATTGCATCGCCGGAGACCGCCTCCCCGAACCTCCTGCGCCCTGCAACACCTGCACGGCCGCGGTGAGCTGCACCTGCTCGATAAAATGACCAAGTGGTCTGACACAGAGAAGAGAGTGTTTCACTGACAAGCGGGTCCCCTGTCAAGCAAAACGATTCGATATAATGGTGTGAGAGATTGGTGCCACGTCAGCCTATCTGGTGGGCCCCATCTGTCATAATCTCACTTATCTGAGCCCAATCCGCCGATCAGTGCTTTCTGCAAAAAGATTACTGAAGACACGATGTTTTCTGCAAAAAAAAATGTATTGTAATGGTTTTCGCAAACTTTGCCTTTAAAGTGGTGGTTTTGTGCAATTTACTTCCCGGTGTACCATGGCACATAAGACGGTCGGCCGGCCGGCGAACTTCGGAGTTGTGCGCAATATGGTCGCCGAGGCTCGGCCGATGCTGACCAGAGATTAACAAGTAAAGGTCATGTGGATGCAGGCAATGGAGTAGCTAGCACTGATCGGCAATGTTGAGTTTTGGCTGCATGGCCTGTGTGCCGACCACCTGTTCGCGCATCCGGTGGCCAGCACCTTGTGGTGCGCCGGCCCTTGCTTCGACGGAAAGCTATCATTTCATATCCCTAGGCTCGATCTTCTGCGACTAATGGCGCCGGTCGTTTGACTTAGCAATCAGTTGAGAACTTGAGGATCTCAACAACATTTTCAGAACGCCCACAAGGTTTGTGCTGTTTTCTTGTGCATGCATGTGCGATGATAATAATTAATAAGAAAGCACTCGTTGAGTTATGGATGCTGAGCACACAGGCTGGATTTCCTTTTCTTTCATAAAATATGGATTGATATTGTTATGGACAAACCTGCCAAATGCAAATGGAAAAGTACAATAACTTTTATGGCCCTAGTAATGCTGGTACACTGGAAATTCATACACAAAATATTTACAACTTTATCAACCTTTCCTGGTGGAGAATAGACTATTTCCATGTATTTCTTTCCTCCACTAACCTGAGTAGAAATCCTATATCCAGAAGGATAATTTGAACTTTCTACATATCCATCTGACCATCACACACTTCTTTTTGCCGACAAAACAAACATGGACGCCTCTTAGGCCAATTAGCTAGCTGCTATATTGGCTAGCTCCTCTTTCTCTTTTAAGTAAGTCACGTCAGAGACTTAATGTCTACTTGGCCACTTGCTCAGAAGTTCAGTTGGACACATAGTTGTAACCTAAATCCAATTCCAACCAAACTGTCCACTTGGCTAATGGCCACCGCGATATTAGCACGCATACTGTTTCTGGTCCTAGCGGCGCACACTGATTTTTTTAAGGAAGAAGACTCCCGGCATCTGCATCTAGACGATGCATGCAACAACTTTATTAATTATTTATACAAGACGTTACAAAGAAATACGGCAGTAAGTCTGAAGCCACCGTTAGGCAACATCTGTCGTTACTTCTATCCAATTGGTGAAGGGATGCTGATAATCTGAGCCTAATACCATAGACCTCGCAGCCAAGTCTAACATTTAAGACCTGATACCCCAACCGAGCCACTTGCTGGGTATGGGGCACGCACCGGTCCGACGCGCTCCCAGAGGCCGCCGCCGCCAACTGCCACCACTCCAACTTCAGAGCTATACTAATGCATCATCCTTGCCCGGTCTAGCCGCCGTTGACGCCACCATGGCGCCCAATGCCACCACCTCCATGCACGCGAACTGCTGAGCACGTCACGGTCGCCGCCGGTACACCTCAGCACCATGCAGCCAAGTACCACCAGCCAACACAGCTTGAAGTCTCTGAAAGATCTGTCGTGCGTAGCACCTGCGGACCAGGCACGACAAAGCGTAGCACCTGTCGGCCAGGCATGACTTGACATCTCCATCAAAGTTCCGTGCAAGAAGAAGCCTCTCCACCTCCTACCTCTGACTTCCAGCGTTGCTTCATAAACGATGCTCCCAAGAGAGGAACGACACCGCAGTGCCGCTATCGTCCAACCTGGAAAACCAGATCCTAGGGTTTCCCCCGGAGCAGCACGAGTGGGCCGATAGTAGTTACACGACGATGCCTTCATCAAGGTAACGACACAGAACGCCGCCATCGCCTGCCGTCGGCTCGATTTTCACCGGCAACTCTATCTCCCCAACTCGCAGCCGGGACTAGACGACGGATCTCGAGATCCGACCACCCAGCCTCTAGCAGGCCACCTCCGACGGAGAAGATGACCATTACTGCCGGCTGCACCGGTCAGATTAGATATGACCGGAGGTGACGCCAAGCAGTCCACTAGGCCCTCGACGCCACCGCCGATCCAAAGCCGGATGACGCGCCGCCATAGCATCGACTGCCTGCCATGAGGCAGGAGTTGCCTCCGCCGCAACCATCGCCGTCATCGCCGCTTCGCTAGATCGGCCGCGCCTCGACGTGCATAGGGGGCCCGCACCGCCCCTGAGACACGGGAGCAAGGAGAACCCCTGCCACCGGGCGCAGGCCGGCGGCATCCTTCGGCGGCGGCGGGAGGAAGGGAGGGAGGGGGGTCGATGCGGGATTCAGGAGCGGCGCACACTGATAAGCAGGAGGAATTGGCTCATGGCGGACAACTCTCTGTGATCTCTGCTGACAATTTTGTAGTATATTACCTTTCTTTGGTCGTTGATTGTGTCTATTTTTTTGGCGAATTTGGTCGTTGATTGTGTCACTCTTAAGCGATAAAAGTAAGGCGTGTCTTTTTCTTGTTTTGGAAGCAGTTCTCTATATAGTGTAGTCGACAAATAGACCCTTTTTTACAAAAGGCCATTGAGCATGTAATTTCCTTGAATCCACTAGAACAATCCATCTAGCTAGACCAGCATAAATTTTGGAGATAACTTACAAACGGTAATTTTGTTGTTGTATAGATGTTGTATGTAATTTTCTCTCACGTGTAGCTATGGCTAAAATCTTACTGTTTATAGACATATTATTGTATGGGTTATCCATAAATAAGTCATTCTAACTAAAAACAATTTGGAAAAACGCAATTGGACAGGATCTACAAGATGTAATTTCTGTGATAGGGACGAATCCATCAAACACCTCTTTCTTGACTGCCCATTGGCAAAAAAATTGTAGCGTCCAGTCCACTTAGCATTTAATATTACTCCTCCGAATACCATCAACACATTATTTGGACGTGATTAGATGGGATAGATTCCAAAACAGCAAGACATATTTGTGTAGGAGTATGTGCTTTATTATGGGCAGTCTGGAACTGCAGAAACGATTTGGTTTTTAACAGAACAACAAAAATTCATTTCTTGCAGGTTATCTTTCAGGCCACTACACTGATCCATATGTGGTCGCTACTCACTCCGCCGGAGGCCAGGGAGTGTTTGGTTACTGGATCTATCTGATGAGAGATAGTAGTACTGGATATCTTCAGCCGGTTTGGATGCCGGTCATGTAAAGGATAGATGTCTAGTTTCCTATCTTATTTTTTTGTCTGCCGGTTGTGGCTATGCTGTTATTTTGCTTTTGCTCTTTGTGAGCGTCTTTACTTTTGAGATCTGAAGACTTTTGTTGAACCTTTTGTTTATCAATAATATGGCCGTATGCATCGTTTTGATGCAGAGGCCGGGCCTGACCCCCTTTTCTAAAAAAAAGTAAGATGAAGAGATTTTATAGCAACTCTAAAAGAGTCGTCATATCGAGCCCATCGGCATAATAGCCGCCGATATGAGGATTCTGACCCAAAAACACACTCTAACAGAGTCAACATATGACACCGAATCACTATATTTATGAAGGGCACTTCATATCTGGATCGCAAACCTCCATATTTGAAGGCCGGACACGTTGGTTTGGAGCGCGCGCCATCCGCCAATCGCTTGTGCGGGAGGTAAGTTTCAACCCGACCTCTTCCTTCCACACATAGCCTGGTTAATGGCGCGACCATACGCACGGTTGCTGTTTTCGCCCATGCTACTAGCATGCGGCAAATCAGCACCCATTTCCGGCTCGAGCGCGCCCCTTCGTGAGTACATAAATCCCCATTGGCCCCATCGCCGTTGCCGCGACACTAACCCCCAAACCAATGAGTGATTCACCCAAGGGCTACTTCCATGACTTCTCTCTCACTACTTCATCTGAAAGTTTGCATTTAGGTAAGTCAGCTATTTTTATTTGAGAACTAGAATATATATAGATGCAGACGTGACATAGATGCGCGCGCGCACACACACACACACATTCTACCCCTATAAGCAGCTCTGGAATACCGACCTGATAGATGAGATTGACTAAGTCGACACAGACGCCGTGTAGTTGATGGGCTTGCTATACCACTGTAATAGTAGCACTAGAAAGCATGAAATAAACCTAGGAAAGTGCAGCCAACCGTGCTGGATGAGCAGGTTCCACCACTACTAGCCATGTATGTTATCCTCATTCCGCACTTAACTGAAAGTTCTGGTGTGTATTATGTGCTAGTTGACCACGGAATGGAAAATTGTTGATCCAAATACTAGAATGTCGCAGGGAGATAAAAATAGACTTTGGACACCGGCTATACTAGACAATCCCATAGAACTGAATCTTGTGCAAAGGGGTGGCAAAATGCAGACGAAAAATTAAATTTTATTCCTTTTGAGAAAACGAGTCACAACATTTGGTCTGTTCCACCAACTTGTGCTGCGTCTCCTACTGTAACATGTATACATATATGCTTGCAAAACAAAACCATCTTTTTCGCTATATATCAAGACAAGAGCACAAACTTGATGGATCGATCTATCTTGGGATTCAGGTCCCATGTATATGATGCCATTTTAGAGAATCTGCATGCAAGGAGACCTCGACATCAGTTAATGATGCTGCGGGTCTGGGCCACCGGGGCTCTTCCTCTTTGAGCCGCCAATGTCAACGACACCTTCGTCGTCCGCCTGGATCATCTCCTCCCGCAGCACCTTCCTCACAAAACGCCCTGTCGCCATTGTCATTGCCGCCACCGTGGCCTTTCTCCCATGATCCCATTGCCGGCCAGCCGGCTCAGCCGCAATGAATGAGGACGAGAGGAGCAAGAGGACGCACACAATCAGCGCGGCACCACGGAGTACGCAAGCCTCGGCCATATGCAATCTCAGGAACCTACCTGCAATATTCTACAGCAAGTGACCTTCTAGCTTAACGCAAATGCCACGGCAACTCTGCGAGTGATAAGCAAGGTAGATAGATATGTGCTGGGTGAATGCCAGAATGCATGCGATGCTATTTCGAGCAGGAGGTGGCTGGTTTATATAGGCGTGTGCTTGAAGAGCCCGTACCAAGCTGGTGTAGCACCTTCCAGAAAAGAAAGTAGCTAGTGTAGCACTAGAGCGACGTGCACACGCGAGAGATAGAAGTCATCAGATCAGATCAGTTGGTAGTCGTTGCTACGTCGTTTCTTCCTTTGTCGTGTGCACTTTCCCTGGGTTCCACCAAATTAATCCACCGGCCCGGTGCAATAAGACGGCCGGCCGGCCAGCGCGGTCCGAAGTGGTGCGCGATAGGGTCGCCGGGGCTCGGCCGGTGCTGACCAGAGATTAACAAGTAAAGCTCACGTGGATGCAGGTAATGGAGTAGCCAGCACTGATCGGAAATGTCAGGTTTTGGCTGCACGGTCTGTGCCGACCACCCGTACGTGCATCTGGTAACTACCTCCTTCTGGTGCGCGAGTAATGGCGCTGGATCTGTTCATCTTCTTTTTAACACCGTACAATGGAAGTCGCTCACATACACAAGCATATACTTATCCCATAAACGCACACACATATGCCCTATTCGTATGAGCACCTCTGAGAAACTGAGTTGGCATAGCATCTTCAGATTTTATAAAGTTACCACACACGCCTCGCAATTGACGGGAACGTCTCCTCCCGCCGAACGAACATCGCCGGAAGTCTCATATAAACTTAAAAATAATACTCGCACCAATGTCAAGTTTAAGAGTTAAACACTAATGTCATCGGATACCACTCCCTTCCTAACCATCCAACCACTAATTGGTTCATCTGTATCTGTTCGTGGAGGTCTGGATTAACTAATTGCGTCCCTGGTCGTTTGACTCACCAATCAGTTGAGATCTCAACAACATCTTCACTCGGAATTAATCAACCCAAACGCCCACAGGGTTTGTGCTGGGTTTTGATAAAAAAAATGTGCGTGTGTATCACTGGATATGTTCTGGTGACCTCCAGTCGATTGTGTGGGTGGACGCTGGACGTGCATGCATGTGCGAGGATAATACGCAAGCTCTGGTGGAGTTGTGGATCCTGAGCACACAGGCTGGCCGGATTTCCTTTCCTTTCATACTTTCTTCGTTCGAAAAAGCTTGTATCTCAAACGGATATATCTAGCACCAAGTTAGTGTTAGATACACTCATTTAAAGAATAAACTTGGGACAATCTTTTTCGGACAGATGAAGTATATGATATGGATTGATATTGCTATGGACATACCGGCCAAATGCAAATGGAAAAGAACAATAACTTTTATGTCCGTAGTAATACTAGTACACACTGGAAACTCATACACAAAATATGTACAACTTTTGTGTACACACTGGAAACTCATACACAAATGGATATAGCCTGAGTAGAAATCCTATATCCATAAGGATAATTTGAACTTTCTACATATCAATCTGACCATCACACTTTTCTCTTTGCCGACAAAGCAAACATGGATGCCTCTTAGGACAATTAGCTGCTATCAAATTGGCTAGCTCCTCTCTCTCTTTTAAGTAAGTCAGGACATGGACTTAATGTCCACTTGGCCACTCACTCAAAAGTTCAGTTGGACAGACAGTTGTAACCTAAATACAATTCCAACCAAACTGTCCACTTGGCTAATGGCCACCGTGATATCAGCACGCATATGGTTTCTGGTCCTAACGATGCACGCTGATAGAAGAAACAAATTGGCTCGTGGCGGACAATTCTCTATGAGCTCTGCTGACAATTTTGTAGTACATTACCTTTCTTTTGGTCTTCGACCGTGACTCTTGAGCGATAAAAGTAAGGTGGTGTCCTTTCCTTGTTTTGCCAGCAGTTCTATATGGTATAGTCGACAAATCGTACCTCCTATAAAAAAAGGGCCATTGAGCTTGAGGGGCATTTTGGCTCCTGGGTCAAGTTGGTCCCTATATCTCAACCTCACAACCAAGCATCAGGATCTGTAATAGCACTTATTGTCTGCTCAATATGGAAGTAAAAAATGCCGAATACACTATTGACCCCGTCGTGTACGTATAACGTGTGGAGGGCGTCTAGGACGGTGCCACGTGCGCGCAGTTACAGGGGTGATTAACCTGGACCTGGACACCAGATACAGAAAGTTTGCTTTAACGGCTCTCGCCGTCAACCTAGCCCACCTACATGGGGTAATAAGGCCAACTCTAACGCACGACCTCAAACGGACGTGCGTTTCGTCCGGATTCGTCTGTATGGGGATGGCAATGGGGTGGTGTCCGTCCGTTTTTCGTGATGCACTGGCTGTGCGCCCAACACGTGGCCGCATTTGGTCCACCACGGTCGGCTGGTGCACGTATGCATAATTTTTGTTGCCAAACATTTCTTTATTTCATCAACAACATTTTGATACATGTTAGTACATTCACCAATTCTTTGCTAGGAGAGTAAGACCAAAAAATAAGAATCAGAATTAGACATTTTAAAAGATATTACATCTTAAATTTTCATAACTGCTCCCATTAATTGGATTAATATCATCTCTATGTCTTCATTGTTGATCTGTGGCTTCTTAAGTTTGGACGCTACTTTCTTCTACGATTTTAAAGAAATAGACATTGCTTCACATCTAATATCATCTCTAGTCTCTATTCTAGCAAGAGTGCACAAGCATCTATCAAATTTCGTCCTATCAATTGATTGATGTATTCTTCTTCCTAATACCAAAACTTGCATCTATCCTACACACGTGAGAGATAGAAGATATCATATCAGATCGGTTGGTAGTCGTTGCTAGGTCGTTTCTGCCATTGTGTGCACTTTCCATGGATTCCACCAAATTAATCCACCGGCCCGATGTGCCATATATAAGACGGTCGGCCGGCCGGCGAACTCCGGAGTGGTGCGCGATAGGGTCGCCGGGGCTCGGCCGGTGCTGACCAGCGATTAACAAGTGAAGATCATGTGGATGCCGACAATGGAGTAGCTAGCGCTGACAGGAAATGACGGGTTTTGGCTGCATGGCCTGTGCCGACCACCCGTACGTGCAGTCGGTAGCTAGCTCCTTGTGGTGCGCCGGTCCTTGCTTCGTCCGAAAGCTATCATATCGCTAAGCTCGATCTTGTGCAACTAATGGCGCTGGATCTGTACGTACGTGGAGGTGTAGATTAACTCGGTGCGTCCCCTGGTCGTTTGACTTACCAATCAAGTTGAGATATCTTCTTGTTTTTCTTTTGCGGGGAATCAGTTGAGATCTCAACGACATTTTCACCACGTATTAATCAACCCAAACGCCCACAAGGTTTGTGCTGTGTTTTTTTGTGCATGCATGTGCGAGGATATAATAAGCAAGCACTCGTGAAATTGTGGTTGCTGAGCACACGGCTGGATTTCCTTTTCTTTCATAAAATATGGATTGATATTGTTTTGGACAGACCTGTCAAATGCAAAAGAACGATAACTTCTATGTCCGTGGTAATGCTTGTACACTGGCAATTCATACACAAAATATGTACAACTTTGTCAAACCTCTCCTGATGAAGAATAGACTATTGCTCGACATTTGTTCCCTCCAACAACCTGAGTAGAAATCCTATATCTAGAAGGATAATTTTAACTCTCTACATATATATCCATCTGACCATCACACTTTTCTTTTTGCCGACAAAGCAAACATGGACGCCTCTTAGGCCAATTAGCTGCTATCAAATTGGCTAGCTCCTATCTCTCTTTTAAGTAAGTCACGTCAGTGACTTAATGTCCACTTGGCCACTTACTCAGAAGTTCAGTTGGACAGACAGTTGTGACTTAAATCCAAGTCCAACCAAACTGTCCACTTGGCTAATGGCCACCACGATATCAGCACCCATACGGTTTCTGGTACTAGCGACGCACGCTGATAGGCAGAGAAAATTGGCTCGTGGTGGACAATTCTCCGTGAGCTCTGCTGACAATTTTGTAGTATTACCTTTCTTTGGTCGTCGATCCTGTCACTCCTATGCAATAAAAGTAAGCTGGTGTCCTTTTCTTGTTTTGCCAGCAGTTCTCTATAGTGCAGTGGACAAATAGCCCCTCCTGTATAAAAGGCCATTGAGCTTGTAATTTCCTTGAATCAACTAGAACCATCCATCTAGATCTTCATAAATTCTGTGACAACTTACAAATGGTAATTTTGTTGTTGTATCGATGTTGTTTGTAATTTTCTCTCACATGTAGCTATGGCTAAAATTTGACTATTTATAGACAAATTATTGTATGGGTCATCTACATTGATGTTTGTAAGTAGGATTGAGAGATTTTAAAGAAACTCTAGGAGAGTCGCCATACCGAGCCGATCTGCATAATAACCGCTGATATGATGATTTTGGCCCAAAAACACACCCTAACATAGTCGCCATACAACCCCGAGTTACCATAATTTATGGAGGGCGCTTCATATCTAGCTCACGCCATTTGCCAATCAGGGATGTTGGTTTGGAGCGCACGCCATCTACCAATCGCTCGTGTGGATGAGACGTTTCAACTTGGCCTCTTCCATGCATAGCCCGGTTAGTGATGCGACCATATATACGGTTGCCGATTACACCCATGCTAATGTTGCAGCCGCATTTCCACCAGGAAGAGAGCCAATTAATGGCCTCCGCCACGTTTCACACCCACACATGGAAAATAAGCATCATTTCCACTGTCACGTGGCAAATCAGCTCCGTTTCCCACTGGAGCACACCCCTTCGCAGGTATATAAACCCCCGTCGCCCCATCGCCGGCGCCGCCACACTACCCCCAAGCCCCTCCCTCACCACTTCTTTTATGGTGATGCTAGGCGAAGAGTTGAAGGCGAGGGGAACTGGTAGAGAGTAAAACAGACTTATTATTTTGACTTGTGAACAGACTCATTATAAACCCCCCCGCCCCCCCAGCGCCGGCGCCGCCACACTACCCCCAAGCCCCTCCATCACCACTTCTTTTATGGTGATGCTAGGCGAAGAGTTGAAGGCGAGGGGAACTGGTAGAGAGTAAAACAGACTTATTATTTTGACTTGTGAACAGACTCATAAGTTAATGTAATTAGTAGTGATGTTCAATTCTAGCTAATTCCATATTGTTAGTCGGCTGATTTTTTTTATTTTAACAAGTGAGCTAACCGATTATTCATCATAATTAGTAGCAATGTTTGGCCTCTAACAAATTCTGTATTGTTAGTTGGCTTGTAATTAACCAGACAATATTAGTATATTACATAAGTTTAATTAAAATAAGAAAAATGAAAATAAAACTACGCGAGCGGACGATGAGCTCGTATGCATGGCCGCCCTGGCCGGCGGCACCTCCGTCGTCCTCCGATCCGCTGTTGTTGTCGTCGGTGTCATCGTAGGAGCCGGAGTTATTTACCCAAAACCACCACATTATGGGCTAGGGTAACAGATCGGTACCACATTTCAGGCAGGTTACACAAAACCACCAACAATGGGTCTAATTTGTAACGCGGAGCACTGACGCTGCGTTTTAGCCCCAAAAACAGCGAATCCGACAGGTTGGTCCCGCATGTCGGGCTGACGTGGCACGTGTTGACGGACGCCGTTAGACGGCGAGAGACGGCTATTTCGGCGCGCCCGTCTACGAGGTCAAGCCGTTCCCTTCCCCCGCTCGATTCAATCCAGTAGATTCAGTCCTTCCCCGCTCCGCTCCGATGGCGACCAGCTCCGGCGGCGACGGCGCACACGGAGTCGACGGAAGCGGCGACGCCGCACTCAGCGGCGAGGGCCTTGGTACTACTTCAGGGCAGAAGCTGTTGCGCTCGCAATGCGGGGTCATCGGCCCCCACACCGATGGCGGCTGCGACCTAGATCCAGAGGCTGCCGCGGAGGGGGGCCCGGCCCCGGTCATTTAGAAGTGATTGTAGTCCTGAATTTTTGTCGACTATCACATCTTTAGTTAGGGTTCAGTTATCTTAGTAGTACTGTATGGTTCTGAATTTTTGGAGAAAATCACACTGTAGTTTTCATTTATGGTATTGCTACACTACACTGCATTGTAATGCTTTACACTGCATTGTAATGCTTTACACTGCATTGTAATGCTTTACACTGCATTGTAATGCTTTACACTGCATTGTAATGCTTCATTTATGGTATTGCTACACTACATTGCATTGTAATGCTTTACACTGCATTGTAACCAGTCTGAGCTATATTAGGCTTGTAGATATTGTCTTGTTAATATATGTCTATTTTAGGCCTGAATTGCTTACACTGCATTGTCATGTTACTGTAATTTAAAATTTTGCTTACACTGATAGTAATGTTAGTACTGATTTGCCAGTTACTATAATTTAAAATAGTTCATTATAATTGTCAGATATAATGGTCAGTTATGTTAATACAATTGACTTGTTAATATTCATTTGTATGTCTATTTTAGGCCTGAAGATTTATGGTCAATCTATTTCCAGTTTCCTGGAGAGAAGTATGCTCTTGTTAAGATGTCTGAAAGAGAAATCACTTATGGTAGTTTGGTCAATGTAATGGTCAGCAATGGATACTGTAAGGATGACAGTCTTTGCTACTTGAAAGATGAAAATATAGGGCTGCAAGGTGTTTGTGTGATTAAAGGCAACATTGAAGTAATTCACATGCTGAGACAATTTGAGAGCACCCAGACATTGTCACTGACAGTTAGAAAGGGAAAGGTAGTTATTGAACCAGCAGTTGGAGAAGATCAACATGCACAGCAAATAGAAGAAGAGGCACCTGTTGTTTTTGCTGTTGCTGAATCAGGTGTTGTGCACAAAACAGTTCCTCCTAACTGTCAGTTACATCTTGGGACACAGGAAAGTGTAAATTTTTTGCCACTCACATCAGTTCCTCCTAACTATCAGTTCCATTTTGGGACACAGCTTAACACTGAAGTAAGTGTCAATTATGCTGATTTTCAGTTTGATTCAGATGAGGAGGACAATGCAGTTAGTGAGGAAGCAATTCCTGTAGGCATGGACACTGATGAGGAGGACAATGCAGTTAGTGAGGAAGGTTCAAGCAGTGATGAAGATTTTGTAGTTGATGTTGACCACTTAGATGCAGGAGAAGAAGAAGATGACTCAGATTCAGTGCATTATGTAGAAGAACAAATTGCAAATAGGAGGACAGAGGAACCTGAGCTAGATGAAACTCTTTCTGAAATAAAGAGGAAGAGAGCTGAATATATGTCAAGTACACACTGTGAGGGGGACACAGATCCTGAAGATATATATGACATGGAGGAGGAAGAAGATGATGAGGAGGCCCAAGAGATTCCAGTTCCTGAGCCTGTTAAGAAGAAGGCAAAGAGGCCAGGTCCTACTAGTAGGTCCCACTCTAGTGCTGGTCCAAGCATTAATCCTGATTGGTTTCCATCTTCAGAAGAGGAAGATACAGACTTTGAAGCAGATGATGATGGAAATGAACCAATGTCCTTTGTTATCAGCTCTGGCAGAAGGAGTAGGGCTAAGAAAAGACCACCTAGGGTCTGGTATGATGAGGACAGGATGCATCCAGAACAGCAATTCTAGCTAAAGCTCTGTTTCAAAGATGTTTACTAATTCAGAGAGGCCCTTGTCAATTTGCATGTGAAACAACTTAGAAGATATAAATACCACAGAAACTGCAGTGATAGGGTAATTGTTTGCTGTGAGGGAGATGGTTGTCAGTTCTACATGGTAGCAGCACAGATAACAAATGAGCCCACTTTCTGCATTAAGAAGATGAGGTTGGAGCACACATGTCCCACCCAGTCTGAGAAAACTAGGATTAGTTCAAGGTGGCTTGGCAACAAAATGCTTGAGACCATCAGATCAGATCCCAACACTACTGTACCTGCTATTGTTGACAAGGCAAAGAGGCAATTTGGGCTTGAGATTCCTAGGATGATGGCATGGAGGGCTAAGAAGAAAGCAAAAGAGATTGTGCTTGGTGATCACAAGAAGCAATATAAGAGGCTGAGAGACTATTTGGAGACTGTGAAGCTTACAAATCCTGGATCTAGGTGCATTGTCACTACTGTTAGTGG
>NW_024121003.1:0-8206 GCF_003073215.2 Triticum urartu
GAATGGCACCATGGTGCAGCTTCATCAGCTACTGGAAGTGCTAGGGGTGCACCATCATCATCTACTACAAACTCCTCTCCTGCTGCTACTGGAAGGGGAGCAAGGTATGCTACTACTCCTGCTGTTGCTGGAAGGGGAGCAAGGTCTGCTACTACTCCTGCTGCTGGAAGGGGTGCTAGTTCTTCTCCTACTGCTGCTGGTAGAGGTGCAAGATCTTCCACTGCTGTTGGAAGGGGTGCAAAAAGGTTCAAGCCTCCAAGAAGTTATGCAGAAGCTTCTACTAGCCAGCCTGCAGGCAGTAGGCCAAAGAGGACAAAGTACATGAGCAAGAGGATGGAGGGGTACTTCTATGCCAGTGGGAACTACTAAATGCTCAAATTTGAAGTCTGTATGCAAGTGCATGTTTGTTAAAACCTATGTATGGAGTTGTGAACCTATGTATGGCACTTTGAAGTTATCTATGACATTACATCACTTTATTTATGACATTATGGCACTCAGAACCTATGTTTGTTAAAACCTATGTATGGAGTTGTGAACCTATGTATGGCACTTTGAAGTTATCTATGTTTATCTCCTGCTGTTAAAACTCTGTGCAAATAGATGTTCTGTGCAAATATATGTTGTGTGCAAAATAAATTTTGAACAAAAAAGATCTGTGCAATATATGTTCTGTGCAAATAGTATGGACAACTACAAACATTTCATTTGATACAAACAAAATACATTAATAAGTAGGCCATTGATCCAAGGATACATTGATAATAAGTAGAACATTAATTAGTTCTTGGGAGTACACAACACAAGTCTTCGGAGTACACAACACAAGTCTTGGACATAAAGATACATAAAGCATTACAGCTTTGGAAGTGCATAAGAGCACATTCATATCAACTACAGTGCTACCCTAAACCACACCACAATACATACTTAAAAATCATCACATATGTCCTTCAACTTCTTGATCTTGTCCTTGTACCCATGTTTCTGTTTGAGCAGATCTGCAATCATGTACTCCAGTTTTTTCTTCTCTTGTTTTAGTTGGTCCCTCTCTGTCACAACTTGGTCTCTCTCTGCCACTAGCTGGTCCCTCTCTTTCTCTGCCTTTGCCCTAAGTACCTGATGAAGATTGGTACAACCATGGTCTGCCAGCTTCTTCTTCTCCATCTCCTCTTTGAGATCACTTAGAGCCAACCTAACATTGCCCAGCTCTGTGATAGCATCCTCCTTGTCAGCAACCATTTTTGCAAAGTCCAGTTTGAAAAACCTCAGATCTTCCTCCATCTTCCTCTTTTCTCCAACTAGTTTGTAATTTCTTTCACCAAGCTCAACATTTTCTTTCAGCCTGTCATCGATTTCTTTGTTATACATGCTCCACAATTCAGTGAGGGTGAACTGCATAGCCACTGACCACTCTGGGTCTATCCACTCCAGATAATTGCACTTTAGTTCTGCCTACAATTAAATAAATATGTTCTCAATAAGAAATTGTATGAAATGTGCACAAATTCTATAATACTCTGTACACTCTCTACTTTGTTCTATCCACTGAATTGTAGTTCAGTTATATCCACTGAATTTTAGTTTAGTTCTATCCACTGAATTATATTCTATGCATCAATTGGTGCCTAAATCAAATATTACATCACTCTTAATTAATAGATATATTGTCAAAATTGTATGCACAAATTATGGGCAGAACCAATTATAAAAGCATATATAATTTTTTCCATCTATAAGATTGTATATGCATAGATTATGGGCAACAACTATTACATCAACAGAAGCAACATAAGCAACAGAAGCAACATATCTTCTCCTCAGCACACGCAAGAAAACGTCTGCCTGTGTCCACAGATTCAAATGCAACAAGCCTGACGCAAGGTGCTTGATGCAGACAACGAGGCGACAGGTCGTGAGCAATGCCACTCCATTCATAGCAAGAGATAGTCCTACGAAACTAACCAGCACACAAATTGCACAAATCAGCGGCCTGGTAAAAAATCCCCAAATAATGAACCCTAACCCTAGCGGGATGAACCCTAATCCGTGGGGGAGGCGAGAGGCGAACACGCATACCTGGCTAGTGACTTCTTCGCCGTCCGAAGAAGAGCTCGAGGACTGGTCGCTCCAAGAAACCATGGCGGAGCGGCGAAAGGCGGCGAGTCCACAATGGCGGCGCCGGCGGTGGTCGGGTCGAGAGAGAGGACAGAGAGAGTGAGGAAATGGCTGGTCTGGTTCGAACACCGACCGGTACGGGCCACTTGAACGGGCGCGCCGAAACGGCCGTCTCTCGCCGTCTAACAGCGTCCGTCAACAAGCGCCACGTCAGCCCGACAGGCGGGACCCACCTGTCGGATTCGCTGTTTTCTGGGCTAAAACGCAGCGTCAGTGCTCCACGTTACAGATTAGCCCCATTGTTGATGATTTTGTGTGCCCTGCCTCAATTGTGGTACCGATCTGTTATCCTAACCCATAATGTGGTGGTTGCTGGTAAATAACTGTAGGAGCCGCGAAAGAGCATGACAACCCCAACCGGCCGCCAACTCACGGTCGCGATGCAGGCATTGGCTTCTTCCACCACCTGGACTAGTCCTCGGCCCAGGCCAATATGAAGTCGAGGTCTGCCAGAACACAATACACAGGGTGCCATTCGAGCGTTGCGAACGTGGCCATGAGCTGTGAATTGTGCCGCTCCCGTCGCGTTGCCTCCTTGTTGGACACTGTCATAATGCTCTGCAACGACGTGCCACCGCCTCCACGGCCGAGGTAGTAGAGGAGGCACCCACATGTGTTCGCGATCATGGGGGAGGGCTCCTTCTTATTCATGGCGACCAGATAGGGATGGCAGCGCCCTCGCCTTGCCGCACTAGAGGCAGCTCAGCGGTCACGCTGGCCGAAGGAGGGCGTCCGGCCTGGCTGAGCGGCGGGAAGGGCGCCTACTCCTTCACCTTCACCTCCTCCTTGACGCGGCGTCCAATCTAGACATCATGGTTGCCCGGCGGGAGGGCGCTCCTCCTTGATGAATTACGGTGAATAATCAGTCTGCTCATAGACCAAAACAAATGTTATGTTGTGATCCAAATACATATATAAGTATAAAGGGTAAGTTCTAACAAGCGGATCAGAGCGGAGGCCCATTGTAGGGAGGCTTGGGTCGGCAGGCTTGTGTCCCGTCTGTGTTGGACGCCCACATACATTCTTTTGTCGTCGATCGTGTCACTCCTGTGTGATGAAAGTAAGGCGATGTGCTTTTCTTGTTTTGCCAGCAGTGCGCTCTTGGTACTCGGTACACCCCCAAGCCTCTCTGGTGCAACTTTTTTTCTTGATGGCGGTATCAGTCGAAGAGTTGAAGGCGAGGGGAACGAACATAGAGTAAAACGGTGAGTGACTCGCCCACGGGCTATTTTCATGACTTCTCTCTCACTACTTGGTTGTAAAGTGTGTGTTTAGCTATGTCAACGAGAAGTTTTTTGTTTTCAGAAGTAGAGTACATATGCTCTCATACATGCGTGGGCGCGCGCACACACACTACCTTTATAAGCACCTCTTATAGACCTAGCCGATGGATCTTGGGAGACTAAGTCACCACAGACACCTCATACTTGTCGGGCACACCATACTGTTGAAAGGGTACTATCAGAAAGCATGAAATAAACCTAGAAAAATGCAACAACTTTCCAAGTTTAGGACTTTAACCCGAAGCCATCTGAGCTATGCTCAGTCTGTAGTTAACAAACATTCTGGTGTATAAATTATGTACAAGCTGACCACGGAATGAAAATTTGTTGATCCAAATACTAGAAATGTGGCAGGGAGACTAGAATAAATTTTGAACACCGACTATGATAGACAATCCCATAGAACTGAAACTTGTGCAAAGGGTTGACAAAAGGCAGACGAAAATTTAATTTTATTCCGTTTGAGAAAAAAGACACAACATTTGATATGTTACACAAACTTGTGCTGCGTCTCCTTCTACACGGTGTATGTAATACATGTATATACCTATGCTTATGAAACAAAACCATCTCTTTCACTACGATATCAAGACAAGAACACAAACTTGATCGGTCAATCTATCTTGGAATTCAGGTCCCATGTATATGATGCCTTTGTAGAGAAATTTGCATGCGAGGAGACCTCGACATCAGTTAATGATGCTGAGGGTCTGGGCCACCGGGGCTTTTCCTCTTAGAGCCGGCAATGTCGACGTCGCCGTCTGCCTGGACCATCTCCTCCCGCAACACCTTCCTCGCAAAACGCCCTCCCGCCATCGGCATCACGGCCACCGTGGCCTCTCTCCCGTGATCCCATTTCCGGCCAGTTGCCTCAGCCGCCATGAAAGAGGGCGAGAGAAGCAGGAGTGCGCACACCACCAGCCCCACACCGCGGAGTAGGCAAGCCTTGGCCATGCGCATGCAAGCTCAGGAACCTGTACCTGCAATCTACACAGCAAGTGATCTGCTCAACGCAAATGCGAGTGATCAGCAGATTGACGCTCGATATCTCAGTGCCTGAGCTGAATGCATGGGATGCCATTCCAAGCTGGAGTTGACTGGTTTATATAGACGTGTGCCTGAAGAGCCCTACGAAACTGGTGTAGCACTACAACGACGTGCACCCGCAAGATAAAGCATATCAGATCGGTTGGTAGTCGTTGCTAGGTCGTTTTCCTGTTGTCCAGTACACTTTCCGCGGGTTCCACCAATCCACCACCAGCCCGAGCGTGCGATAAGACGGCCGGCTGGCCGGCCGGCGAACTCCGAAGTGGCGCCCGGCCGGTGCTGACAAGATATTAACAAGTGAAGATCATGTTGATGCAGGTAATGGAGTAGCTAGCACTGATCGGACGGATATTGTATATATGTTAGGTTTTCGCTGCATGACCTGTGCCGACCTCGCGTACGCGCGCCGGCCCTTGCTTCGACGGAAAGCTATCTCTTTTTAAAGATTTCACTATAAACCACATATAGATGTATATAAACATGTATATAGGCACATATATAGTCCATACTTAGGAACGGCCGAACGGAGGTAATAGCTCTAAGCTCGACAGCATGCAGCTAATGGCGGTTTGAGTTGCCAATTAGTTCAGAGATCTCTGAAACATTTTCACCAGGAATTAATCAACCCGAATGGTTCACAGGGTGTGGGTGTTGGATTTTGCTACGGATGCATACATACATGGACCGAATGCCTGCACCAGCTATTCAAATTCGTGTTTCTCAAAAAAAAAACTATTCAAATTCGTCCGTTCCCTTTTCAAAAACAAAATCAAGATCATGTGAGTGCGTGTATCACTGGAGTGGATATGCTCTCGTGACGTCCAGTCCATCGTATTGGTTTGACGTTCTACGTCCATGCATGTGCGAGTATAATAAGAAAGCACTCGTGGAGTTGTGGATGCTGAGCACAGATTTTCCGTTTTCATTCATATAATACGGGTCAATAGTGTTATGGACAGACCTGCCAAATGCAAATGCAAAATGACAACTTTTATCCCCGTGATAGTACTGGTACACTGGACATGCATGCAAAAAATGTACAACTTTGTCAACCTCTCCTGGTGGAGAATAAATTATTGTCCTGTTTCCTTTGTTCTCCTCCAATAGTCTGAGCTTTCTACTTATCCATCAGACCGTCAGACTAATCTTTTTGCCGACAAAGCAAACGGAGCTGCCTCTTACACCAATTAGCTACCTAGCTAATTGGCCAGTTCCTCTCTCTTTTTGTCAAAACAGGAGTAGGATGCATGCATGAACCAGTAAGAGCATCTACAGCCGGGCGCTCCAAACCGGCCTCAAACGTTCGAATCGCCTGCCCGGTCACCATTTTAATCCAGACGGATGTCTCAAACGGGCCTCAAACGCCTGGGCTGACCGGCACCCCTCATATTCAGCCAAGATATGGGGTGGCCCGGGCAGACCCGGGCGTCTCTGCCAGACAAGCCGACCCCATCACCGATCCCACGGATGTTTCACAAAAAACCCATCCGGCTCATCGCTCCGCAACCCTAGATCACTTACTCTCCTCTCTCGCTCTGTCCTCTCCTCTCCCCGCACTAATTCCGATCGAATTTGGCGCAATGTCGAGGTCCGGCAGCCGCTTCGACTCCGAGCTAGATCCGGACTATGAGCTTGCCCTCCGCATCGCCTTGGAGCGGGCCAAGGTGGAGACCGAGGGCAGCTCCGGATCTGTAGCCTCGTCGCAGCTTCCCCGTCGGTGCCGCTCGGACACCGGCGTTGGCCCCTCCCGGCCCGAGTGCAGCTCTGACAGGCAGCCTGCGCAATATGCGCCTCCCCTACGCCATCCCCTGACCCGCCGGCTGCTGCTCCCCCACATGGGCAGCGGCGGGTGCTTTTGGCCATCCAGTCGGCCCGGACGCACATGCCGGAATTAGAGGCCCGTGCCGCCCGCAGCGAGCGGCAGCGGGAAAGGGAGATGAGGGAAGCAGAGCAGTCCGTGCGCCGCCGCCCTGGGATGCAGGCGGAGCACGACGAGGACACGTAGCTCCTCGAATGGGTCTACCACCAGTCGCTTACGACCGCAGAGACGGACGCGTGGCGGCTCCGCCAGAAGAACGCCAAGGCGCTCCGGATTGCCATTGAGCAGTCCGAGAGCAAGGCGACGGAGGCGGCTTGGCTTGCCAAGCTCAAGCGACAGCGGGACAGGGAGGCCCGGCGGCTAAAAGTGCTCATCATCCTCTTTGACGACGACAACGGCTCCTTGTCCGATGACTCGGACGATCCATCACTAGCCGCCGGGGACTTGAAGGGCAAAGGGTCGGCGAGGAAGTGGTGAATCTTCGCCGTCTCCATCTTTAATTTCTAGTTTTTAGTAACATAGTTTAAATTTGTCCGTCGTTTATGTGAACCATGTCAACTTTGGCGATCTTTTGGACATCCGTCAGTGATCTTCTGGTGATCGGGATGTGCATTTCTTTGTTCGATTCTATGTTTATGTGATGATCTACGTTCTTTTTATCTATGTTGCATGCTAGTATGAATATAACGGACCGGATATGAGATACACGGATGTGGACAACAAAATTTGAAAAGTGCCCGGTCAGTGCCCGCGAACACGCTCGAGGACGTCCGCGGGCATTTGAGGGTACGGATTTGCAGGTCGCGGCTGTAGATGCTCTAAGAATGCCACTTTTAAGTAAGTCGCATCAAAGGTTTTCTGAGCTTGCACTACTAGGGAAAAGGCTAGCAGCAGCGCGGGTTTTAGGTGTATCAGTAGCGCGCGGACCGTCGCTACTAATAAGGCGCTACAGCTAACACATAGCAGTAGCGCGTGCTCACCAGCGCTACTGCTACACAAGTGTAACAGCAGCAGCCCGCTTAGTGGAAGCTCGCTACTGCTAATAGCTATAGCGCGTTATTCCGTGCGCGCTACTGCTACTACCGCGCTGCTGCTAACTTTTTTCCACTCGCTACTGCTAGTTTTAGTAGTTTTTTGTTTTTTTGGCATATTTGTTTTGTATTTGAACAGGCTTTATAGAAGAATCTTTAGCACATATAAATGTCATCATGATACACATACAAATGCCTGCGAGACCACAGATGTAATCATAGCATATACATACAAATAGTCTCATCATAATCGTCATCGAACACAAAGTGGTCTCTCAGCATCATCTCAAAAATAGCGATACAAGTCTCGATTACTTGCAAATACATCGTCATCCATCTAAACAATGATATACACGAGAAAAACTATCACTTTGAGTACATGAGTTCGTATCCCTCTCTCGCATTAGCGTGAACCTAAACTAACTACTGCCTGTCGCTCGGAAACCGGAAACCGGTACACCTGGGCCTGACACTCCGGCCACTTGTCGTATATATACTCCTGGCGTAGCACTTCTTCGCCATCTATGATCTATGCACCTGCATCGTCACATGAGTCGATGATATGCAACATATATAGTTGAGCAACAGAAAGAGACAGACTTGGCAAAAATAGAAACAACATATCATAAGCATAAATAACAAAGTTCATCGTACCCCAAAATGCCCTAACTAGAGTGATTTTCGCTAGTCGAGGAGGAGGACGGTTTAATTACATCACAAATAAAGTTTCACCGTGCATAACTCAAAGTTTTGTCATACAGAAAGTATGGACTAAACGGACACATTGTCATATATCGACAATCACTCCAACATGTCGTTCCATCCATCCAAGTCAGGGAGATAGTCCT
>NW_024121004.1:0-21590 GCF_003073215.2 Triticum urartu
AGTTGGGGGAGCGGGCGCCGTTGAGTTGGGAGAGAGGGGAGAGAGAGGGGGGTGGGGCCACAGAGACAGAGAGCGAGCATAGGAGGGGGGAGACGGCCGTTAGCTGGGCCATTTCTTTGCCGTCCGCCAGCGGACGACAAAGGTCCAGAATGCAAACGGCAAAGACCGGGCGGCTGACCTAGCCACGCCGTGCCCTGTGGGGCCCACCTGGCCCTTTGCCGTCTGTCTTCTACCTCTTTGCCGTCAGCTGGCTGACGGCAAAGAAACGGCGAACGGCAAATAGACTTTTTGCCATCTGCACATTCTTTGCCGTCCGCTATGTCGAAGCGGACGGCAAAGAGGTGGCAGACGGCAAATTACCAGATTCCAGTAGTGTTGGTTTTCTTGCTTCAAAGGGAGATACCTCGCTGTTCTTTTATCATCGGCATGGAGTGACTATTTTTATGCTCATATATGTTGACGATATTATTGTTACAAGCTCCTCATCTAAAGCAGTTACATCACTCCTTAAGGATCTGAGTATGGATTTTGCACTCAAAGACTTAGGTGCCTTGCATTTCTTTCTTGGTATTGAGGTGAAAAATATTGCAAGTGGAGTTCTTCTGTCACAGGAAAAATATGTGCAAGAGATACTTCAGCGGATGGGTATGACACGATGCAAACCTTCGCCTACACCCTTGTCTACCTCCGAGAAGTTATCCCTTCATGATGGAGATATCCTTACAACCGAAGACTCCACCAGGTATAGGAGCATCGTGGGAGCACTACAATACCTAACATTGACTCGGCCAGATATTGCATATGTTGTTAATAAGGTTTGTCAGTTTTTGCATGCTCCTACTACTGTTCATTGGACTGCTGTAAAAAGGATACTTAGATATCTTCAAGGAACACAGAGTCATGGGCTTAAACTTTGCAAGTCAGACTCCATGCTTGTTAGTGCATTTTCTGATGCAAATTGGGCAGGCTGCCCTGATGACAGGAAATCCACAGGAGGTTTTGTAGTCTTCCTTGGAGGTAATCTGGTTTCATGGAGTGCTCATAAGCAGGCTACCGTATCTAGGTCTAGCACAAAAACTGAGTACAAGGCCCTAGCTAATGCCACTTCTGAAGTGATCTGGGTCCAAAACATGTTGACAGAGTTGAGTATTCATCATCCCAAGGCAGCATCACTGTGGTGTGATAATTTGGGTGCGACATACTTATCTGCCAACCCTGTTTTTCATGCTAGGACAAAGCATATCGAGATAGACTATCACTTCGTTCGAGAACGGGTATCCAACAAGCTGTTGAATGTTCGCTTTGTTCCTACTGGTGATCAAGTTGCAGATGGGTTTACTAAACCCCTTTCTCTGAGGCAGCTGGAGGCATTTCGACGCAACCTCAACTTAGATAAGTTGTGATTGAGGGGGAGTGTTAAACAATGTACATACGGTGTATCTATAAACCGTATATGCGTGCGTGCGTGTAGTTAGTTGTAACCATAGTTGGGCTGTTGAGATTGCGTCCTATCCTAGATTATGACTTGTAGATCAATCCACAGCCCAACAACCTTGTATATCTTGTGGCCTTGTGCCTATATAATCATGCACGCGTCCCTGCTAAGCGCATACGCTTTAGCCTCATTTTCTACAGCGAGTGTGGCCTAGCGGTGCGTGGCTAATGTGAAGTGACCCCTCGGAATACCATTGTTTTCACACTTCAATTTTTTCATGTGAATACCATAGTCTACTTTTCAAGTTCAAAGGTGTAAGAATTGACAAGTAATGAGAATCAATGTGCAGAGTTAATTTTCCGACCTTGTTTTAAAACTATGCAAGAGTGATGCATGTAAATAAACATTTAAAGATATAAATGGAGAGCAGATCTAGCTATTTTCTGGACTCACCGCACCTGTCGGGGCCCTGGCCTGGCCATCGTTGCAGTTGCCGGAAAACCCGGTGCCGTTGTTGGTATACCTGTACTGCTCGCCGCTTGCCTAGCACTTGGGGCAATCATCCGACGGCACCGTCCACTCAAGGAGGAACCCTTGCCTCATGCTCGGTACATAATAGTCGCCGTCCGAGAAACCAAGAACCGGCACGACACAGAGACAGCAGGCTGGCGGGACAACGCCTGGTTTGCGGTGGCTGCCATACTCCCTGCCAAGTCGGTAGAAGGACTCATTGGCGCAATGCATGTGGTTGAATCCCGGCGGCGTCACCTGCTTGGTGCAGTTGTAAAGAGCATGGAGCGGCTCAGGAGCGCTTGGCTGGCATTGCAGTTGAGCTGGAACGATGGGGACCCGCAGGGAGGCTGGCCTGGTTCCTCCAGCCAGAATGGGTAGGTAATTTTCAGGTCATCGCATCTCTTGGGCACCAGCTGGAGAAAGGAAGCGAAGAGTAGCCACAAGAGCGGGATCATCATAATCATATGGTGGATTGGAGACGACAACAAGTTCAGTAAAGCGGGGCCTGGAAAGTGGAAACCAACGACTTGAAGAGTAGACCATCTCTCGGTCCTGTGTTGCCGTGGGCGTCAGGGTCATCCCCCCAAGCCGAGTAGTAGTACCAGTCACCATAGTCGTGAACTTGCCACACTCTATGGTGCGCACGCCGTCGTTGCACATGTCATTGGCGTACCTGCATTGGCCGCCGCTAGCCACCAACTTGTAGCAATCGCCTGACGCCACCGTCCATTCGAGAAGAAACCCCTGTCTCATGCTCGTAGCATAGTCGCTGCCGTTCGCGAAGTAAAGAACCGGCACAACGGCCAGACGGCATGATGGAGGGAGTTGGCCAGCTCCGTTCATGCTGGCCGCCATACTCTCGGGCAAGGGGGAACGTGGAAAAATCTCTGCGGCTGCTGCTTGGTGCAATTGTAGAGGACAAGCAGCTCCCTATTGCTTTTGCTGATGACGAGCGGACTGAGCCCAAGACCTAGCGAGATGTTGTACCACCACCTGGGGCAGCCGTCATTGAGCGAGAGGTCGTGGTCCATGGCGATGAAGGAGGAGTTCTCGGCGAAGATTTCAACGACCTGGTAGCCCCCGAGCATGCACTGACTGAGGAATGCTTGGCTGGCGTTGCAGTTGAGCTGGAACGACACGGTGGCTGGCCTTCATCCTCCAACCAGAACGGGTAAGCCACCATCAGGTTGCCGCATGTCTTGGGCGAGCAGGTAGGCAAATCTTTGGTGCTAGCCACCGGAGGCAATGGAAGCACGGAAGCCAAGAGCAGCAGTAAGAGTGGGATGGCCATATCGTGGATCGTGGATGAGAGAAGCGGGGATTAGACGTGCATGGCGTGAAGATTATACGAGTGGCAAGCAGAAGCCAACGACGGTAACTAGTTTTGCTGCGAGCCACGAAATGGGACAATCATATAGGACAGATTCTCTTGCATTCTTTTGTCTAAAAGCAACTCTAGCAGATTCGCTAAAACTCCGTCCCGCAAAATCGATATAAGGGCCGCCTGCAATATTTTTCACGTTACCACGAGGACTCCGGCGGAACAGATCTTGTAACAGAGCCACTTGTGTGCCCCCTTTCGTGGCTCCGATGGAACAGATCCTATAAAATGCCAAAGAGTAACATACAACAAACTATATATGGTTGGTCAAAAAAGGAGCACACGATGCCAATTTAGCCCTAGTTGCTTAATGAAACTAGGCAGAACCACTTGCAAGTATAATATCGAAGTTTTTATAATGCAAACAACTCTTACCAAGGGCATCATCTTCTGATATTTATAATGCAAGCAGCTGATGCTTCAGGCAAGTTTCATTGATTCTGAAGTTTATTTATCGATGAAATACAGTAATTGGAGTACTCTATCTTCGAAGGAGAAAGTTGGTCGGGAGGACCCACACAATTGCTAGTGAAGCTCCATAGTCTACTAGTCAATGCCACCAATTGGGCATATAAGTAAACACCGACTCTTCAATTGTGACATACTTGACTTGACTCGAAACAAAAATTGACCCAAAGAAACTTGAAGGGCTAGTTCAATATGCTAGGTGGTTTAGGTGGCATTTTATTAGGAAGCTAGAAAGGCGAGCATGCGTCAGCCTCGGCTGGCTGCAAGCATTTTGGCCCACTTGACTCTAGCGAGCCAACAACTGGTCGACGCCCAGTTCTTGGTTCAATTCATACTTTTATTAGCGTCAAAATGCTCGGGTTAATGATAAAAGGAGCTCCCACAATTTGGAGAAAGATCATTGGTTTTACATTTTCCACGACAAGTTTTTGTCATAGAAAATGTAAAATCAATAATCTTTCTCTAGCAATTTTTAATTAGTACTCCAACTAGTTAAGATGAAACATGAAAGAATCTACACCGAAAAGGCGTAATCAAAAGAGTTGGACTAATGTATAGCATAATTAAATTCTCACTGGGGACAGGGTGGCTACACTGCTCTTGCTGCTCACAACCTCACTTACACACGGCGCGGTCAGCGGCCTGATGCCTTAGCATGGGCGTGACTAGATGAGCCCTGGGGCTCTAACCACACCCCAACGCTAGCAAGCTCTAGTGGCCTGTGTCCCGGTTTCCCGACCCCACGCTCACACCTCGCCGGACGCAAAGTCCGCGCTAGACAAAGTATTGGGTTGCTGGCCCTCGGCTCGGGCAGGTTCAATTTGGGACTTGGTCTGGGACTGTGGGGTGGCTGGGGTTCATCTGGATGTGAAAGAAGGTGCCTTTCCATGTCCCCGGTGGTTGGTTCCCTTACCGGCGGCTGCGAGTGGTCGTGCGGGGATGCAAGCCCTTGGATGCCGGGACGGCGGCCCTGGAAGGTGGACTGCATGTCCGGCTCTGCGGCAGGCGGCATTGGGTGGTGATGGCTTCTTTCCATGGTCGTGTGGATGGCGTGGAGCGGGGAGGCGGGGGATCCTGGTGATGTCGGTGATTTGTCAGTGGCATCTTCTTGATCATGATGTAGAGGCTTGATTTCATGATGACGGGCTTGATGATTAGGATACCTCGGTGTGGCATGGGTGAGGCTCTGAACAAAACCTCAGTGCTTCAGTGCCGGTGTGTGTCGATGCCTGTGGGCGTCGTCTCCTATGCGAGGGCGTCGTTGAGGTCCCTCTTCCCACATCAAGGCTCCGGATGAAAATCTTGATCGTTCCTTCGGTCTCGGCAGCGGCGGCGCATTGTGTCGTCACCCTCCTGGGGGCATTGCTATGGAGTTCAGGTTCTCTTCGGTCATGGCACATCGTCATCGGTGGGCAAGCTCAGATCTTGGCTCGAAATCCCTTCGGCTCTGGTGTGAAGTGGTCTCAGTTGCTTCCTATCTTTTAAACGCGACTTCGTTGGCATTGTTCTTGATCCTCGGTATCTGCTGGCAGGATCGGCGCTCCATGGCCAGGAGCGAGAGGGCAGGAGGCCCTCCCCAGCGGCAGCTTGGTGTGTACGTTGTAGCGATATCCGGTGGTTTCTTTTGGAGGCATGGTTTCTTCCTCTAGCCAGTAGTCTTCGGTGCTTCTTGTTGGGGTGTGGCTACTTCTGTTTTTATGTTTATCCTCGATCTGCTGTGTAAAATGGCTCTCTCGCCACTTTGTATCGGCTAGGTGGTATTGCTTTATATATAAAGTGAGGCAAAAGCCTTTTTTGGTAGTAGTATTTTTGTTTGGTTTGCAGTGAATGGGAAAAAGGCTGAGAGCACAAATCTGCAAGTGTTAGGCCGCCGCCGCTGCCTGATCTGCCATGCCTTGTGTCACTCGAAAAAAATCAGCCATGCCTCGATTCGCCGCGCCATCTCGTCGTGCTACCTAACTCCCATGCCAGCGCCGCTGCATTCTGGAGCTACCGCCGTGACGCGCATGATGAAGAACCTCTCTCCTATCCCGCCGCGTGATCGCATGGCCTACCACGACCATGGCACCGGTGGTCAGGGCAGGAAATGCTGGGCCCGGGAGGTGGTGTTGAGGGAGAGTAACGGCGCGGTAGGTTGATGTGCGCCGCACCAGGAGTAGGGCTCTAGTTGCCGGCACAGCTGTGCGCCCGTGAGGGAAAATGGTGGTGCTATATTGAGTGGTCACCAAGAGCAGCAAGGTAAAAATTTACTGCGCTCCCTTCTGCTTCTATGGTTGATTTGGCCACTATTTTTTTCCAATTTTTGGTAGTTGTTACTTCAACAGAGCAATATGATCCGCTTATTTTATATGTTTGGTTCGTGGATAAGATACTTCAATCTGGGCATGTATTGCTGCAATATTCAGCTTCACAACGAAGCATTCTGGGACGCCCTTTTCCCGGACTCCTCTCTATGCTCTCGCCCCCGCACGGCAAGTGATCACGTCCCTCTGGTCATCTCTACCGCGTCAAAATTCCCAGCCTCCACTCGTTTCTTCTTTGAGACTGCCTGGTTGACTAACCCTCTCTTCCTCCCTTCCACTTTCCCTGCCTGGACGGGGTGCACTAGCGCCCGGGACGCGGCCGGGGCGCTGGCCGCGCGCAAAAAAGCTTTCAGGTCGGCGGCCAAACCTTGAAAAAAGCAACACAGCTACGTCCCAACTTTTAGGAATGATTGCACCTTTATTATTGATCTCATGGATTTCTTGGAGGAATATCGTTGTCTCTCTTCAGATGAGGCTGCTCTTCGCTCGGATGCCCGTCTGGCATTGGACGCTGCCATCCTCAGGCAGGCGGCCTTTTGGAAGCAGCGGGGGAAGTGTCGCCGCGTGCGGGAGGGGTGTGAAAACACCCGCTTCTTCCACGCGCAGGCCTCCCAGCGCCGGTGCGGGAACTGCATCCGCGTCCTCGACGTCGACGGCTCCCACGTCATGGGACATGCAGCCAAGGCCGTCGCGCTCTTGGGCTTCTACTCCAGCCTCCTGGGCCCTCTGCCTGGACCGCTCGAGCGCCCCAGGGCCCGACGGGTTGGGCCCGGCGTTCTACCATGCCGCTTGGGGCGTGGTCGGGCACGGCATCGAGCGGCTGTTCACCGCCGTCTACGACGGGACAGCCCGGCTCGACGGGATCAACAGGGCGTTTATCGCCCTGCTCCCGAAGAGCGAGGGGGTTCCGACACCGGGCGGCTTCCGCCCCGTCTCTCTGCAAAACGCCGACATCAAGATCCTGTGTCGTGGGCTCACCACCAGGCTGCAGAAACAGATCGGATTGCTGATCGACGAGGACCAGTCCGGGTTCATCCCGGGGCGGAGCATCGCCGAAAACTTCGTCTATGCGGTGGAGATGGTGCAATGTTGCTACAAGCGTGCTACCCCCACCATCGTCTTCAAGTTCGACTTCTCCAAAGCATTCGACTGCATCAACTGGGAGAGCCTGCGTGTGATCGCGCTGGCTAGGGGCTTCCCTGAGCTTTGGTGCGATTGGATGGACTTGATCCTCCGCTCCTCGCGCTCTGCGGTCCTACTCAACGGCGTCCCGGGGAAGTAGTTCCCCCTTCGCTGCGGGCTGCGGCAGGGGGACCCCATCTCCCCATACCTCTTCCTCCTCGTCGCCGATGTGCTCCAGAGGCTGATCCGCCATGACGACCTGCTACGTCACCCGCTGCTGGAGAGGGAGCCGCCGCTCGTGCTGCAGTACGCGGACGACACGCTCATCATCATGCGCGCGTGTGTGTCCGCGGCGGCCCGGCTACGCTCCAGCCTCGACGACTTTGCTGCGGCTACCGGCCTCGTCATCAACTACTCAAAGAGCACGTTGGTCCCGATGAATGTGGATGATGACGCCCTGGCCGCGATCGTGGCGGCCATGGGGTGTCGGGTAGAGGGATTCCCGCAGACGTACCTGGGGCTCCCGCTATCGTGCCACAAGCTCTCCCTGGCGGATTTCCACTTCATCATCGCCAAGGTCGACCGGTACCTTGCCGGCTGGCGTGCCCGCCTCCTCTCCCCGACGGGGCGGCTGGTCCTCATCAACGCCGTGCTGGACGCCATCCCAATATATGACATGGGCGCGCTCAAGATGCCTCCCAAGGTAGTGCGAGCGCTGGACTCCCTCCGTCGCTCATTCCTCTGGAACGCGGCCGAGCGCGCTTCCGGTGCGCAATGTCTTGTCGCCTGGGAGCTGGTGTGCCGTAGCAAGGAGGAGGGGGGCCTGGGGGTCCGTGACCTCGCCACGCAGAATGACGCTCTCCTTCTGAAGATCCTGCATCGACTCCACTCTATCCCCTTGTCCCGTTGGGCGACCTGGGTCTGGAGCACTTTGGGGGAGCGTCTTCTTCTGGACCCCCGTAGCTCGGGGCTCGCTGGTGAGCACTGGGATGCGCTTCGAGGGCTTATGCCTGTCTACCGCGCTCTCTCCTGCGTCTCGGTGGGGGATGGCAGGATGACGGCCTTCTGGGAGGATCATTGGCTCCCCTGTGGGCCTGTGTGGTGTGCTTTCCCGGCTCTAGCCTCCCATGCGACGTGCTCGGAGGTCTCGGTCTGGGCTGTTCGCAACCTTGGGCTGGACGCGGTGCTTGTGCCCCGGCTATCCACTGTTGTCGCCCGGGAACGCCTCCTCCTGCTCCCACTCATTGGGGGCGCGGGGGAGGGCGAGGGCGAAGCCGACCATCGCAGCCTGATCCTCTGTGATCAGAAAGGCGAGCGCCTGGCGTCGAGCGCGGCCTATGGTCTCTTCCGCCTGGGCGGCGAGGTGGTGGACAACGCCGCCTTTCTCTGGGGATCGCCGGCGCCCTCCAGGGTTCGGTTTTTCGCCTGGCTGCTGACGCTCGACCGTATCCACACTCGAGACAATCTTCTGAAGAAACATATCGTCGAGCTGCGGGGTGCCGGGTGCCCGGAGTGTGGGGCGAGCCTGGAGACGCCCGATCACTTGATCTTCGGCTGCCCCTATGCGCGTGCGTTCTGGGGCTCTTTGCGCCTGCCAACTTCTAGGGCCTCTGTGCGTGCCCTGCACCTCTTCGACGCCTCCATGGCGGTCGGCGCTGCCTCCCCGCATGCGTTCGTGCAGCTATGCTGCCGGCACCTCTGGAAGCGGCGGAACGCGGTTGTGTTCAGGCGGGAAACGCCATCCCTGACCGCCACTTTGAAAGCCTGCCGTGACGACGCCATCCTCTGGCGCGGCCGGTTTCGCTCGGCGGATCGTGGTCACATTGACGCATGGCTGCTGGCCCTGCGAGGGGAGATCGAAACTGCATGTAACATAGCTGAAGGGGGTTCGCCCCCTGCCTCCTTCTCTCTGCTGCCTCCCCAGCATTCGTACCATTGTACTGGATGTTGGGTTTGAGAATTCAGGTATCACAGTCCCTACCCCCCCCCCCCCCCCCCCTTGAAAAATTCAAAAAACAACGAAGCGTTCAGGTTTCTTAATTTTGTAGGGTCGTCAGGTCGTGGTTAGAATAGATGCTGTACGACGCTTACTGGGTTTCCGAGGCCCCTAACTACTTGTCTATGACTTAGGTACTATGATGCTTACTTATACTATGAGTTAGGTACCATTGTTGGAAGTTGGAATACCAAACACATGAATCACCCAACCAGCTTTTACTTGGTTATCCATGTTTTAACTCATATATCGTATTAAATACAATAATCTCAAACAGCGCGGCCATTATGAGAGACACGATGCAACGTCTGAAAAATAAATATTACTGGTACACACTGTAATATCATAACGGTAATGCAGTTGCAATTCAAATTTACATTTGTCCACTTAATCTTCCTTTTGGCTATGGTAACGGAGCAGGGGATGCAGAGCAATACGATGATATGTAACCATAACTTGTATGCGACGACAAATATGACAGGATCGAGTTACATGAAAGGAACGGCTTCGGTGGCATCTCCAATTCGTTGATGCACTTTTCCAACATATCAATCACCTTGCTCATGGAAGGACGGTTTTCGGGGTTAGTTTGTATGCACCATAGGCCCACTAAGGCCATCTTTCTCATGGCCTCTTCAAGGTCGTAGATGACTTCACAAGTTTGTACCTGTTCTGCTATACTGTCATAAATCCTGTTTGGAAAATACACATCACTTGAGCTGTCGGTATTCCCTTTTCCTTTATTTATCCTTCCTCCTACCATTTCCAGGAGCATCATTCCATAGCTATAGACATCTGACTTTGTAGAAACGACTCCAAAACCTCTAGAGAATACTTCTGGAGCAATGAATCCAATGGTACCTCTTGCTTCGGCGACAGAGAGGATGCTACCGGCCTTGAGGTGACACAGTTTCGCTAAGCCGAAATCTGCAATTTTGGGACAAAAATCTTGATCTAGAAGTATATTCTGAGGCTTGATGTCAAAATGGATGATGCGAGTACTACATCCTTGATGCAAATATTCCAATCCTCGTTCGATGCCAAGTGCTATTTGCTGTAACTTGTCCCATCCAATAAATAGATCTGAATTCTCTGTGTAAATATACTTCTCCAGTGAACCATTAGCCATATACTCATAAACAAGGGCTCTCGCTTAGCTCCTTCTAAGCAAAAACCGACTAGACCAACAATGTTAATATGTGATGTCCTACAAATGCTAATTGCCTCATTTAGGAACTCCTCTCCATTGCCTTTGGAAACTTTTAGGAGCTTCACGGCAACCACACAGCCATCTTGTAGGCTACCTCTAAATACCGTGCCATATCCACCTTCTCCAAGTTTATCCTTGAAAGAGCTAGTCATTTGTTTCAGCTCTGAGTACTTGTACCTTTTCGGAGCCAAAGGTTCATACCTCCTCAGCATTTCTTCCATGCTTGATTTATTACTAGTCTGCTTTGGGAGGATGAAAAGACTAATCTTTTGCTTGTGTCGGTGCACCCCCCAAACTAGACATGTTAGCAAGCTGATTGTAGCAGACAGAGAAACTGTAAAAGAAAAAGAAAAGGTGAACATCATTTAGTTAAGTTGATAGTAAATCAGTATATGTATGAGACTGTGTAAAGTATCCCTTTTCTAATATAGCCATTTAGGAATCTTTCAATTTCGCGTCATTAAATTAGAAACCTCCATAATTTGGTTAATTTTAGACTTAGCAGTTTGCCTTTAGATAGCATCAAAGTATGGAAGTTTGTGACGATGTATCATGTATTTTCTGAGCAGAAGCCATGATAGACATACCTATCAAAATTAACTTCTTGTTGTGCCTACCATCTGCAGTAAAATTATTATGGTTAGTCAATGTAAGTATCAATCACAAAATTTAAAAAAACATGAAAATGAACCATGGCAATTTGACAGCCAAGCGCAACTAGCTATTAGAAATGCACGCGGCATAAGCAGATCAAAATTTTAACTCGAATGGGAAAGATCAGTCGACCGACATCACACCAAAACCTGTAGTTTCTAAGATAACATGTAGGTCAAAATAGCAGCATCCCTCAACATGTCAGCTCAGCTGAACAAACAAAAAATAAAGAGGATAAGGGCATCTCCAACGCGGACTCTCAAACCGCCCGCAGCCGTCCGGACCGCGTGGTGAGGACGTGTTTTGCCATCAAGCACGGTCCTGTATCGGTCCACTCCGGACTGCTGCCACACAAAGCATCTGACATCCCTGGCCTACCCAAACCCTCTCCCTTGCCCGCGCCCTTTCCCGCCCGAAGAGGTCAGCCCGCTCTAGAGAGTTCAGTGCTGCATTCATGTGTCCATCCGTCATCAGATCATCACAAAGCACAACGCGTTGACCAAGTCAAAATCATGTACTAATCTCAAATTGAAGATCTCAATTGATTGACAGAGGTTCCACCCCTAGAGAGCTTAGTGAATTAAAGGATAAGTCACTGACATGACTAATTTGCTTGGTTCGATTAGGGAAGTGCAAACAAATTAGGCACTGCTTGTCCTAGTGTAGCTACTCCCGCGCAAGCCAGCCCAATGAAGACTAAGAACCAGTAGACAGGAGCCCTCCCGCGCAAGCCAGCCCAGCCAACTTGGACTTTGCTGAGCCCCGCGCCCCCGCCCATCCACCACGATGTCGTTCAGAGTCGTTCATTATCTAATCCAAGTCCAAGTATTAACTTATATAATTAGCTAAATACGAGTAGTTGTTATTTCTGAATGGCTGTGCACGTTTCCTCCTTTTAAGCAGGTCCATCTCTTGTTCGCTGAGCAGTATGGTACTAAAGAAAGAACCTCCTGCGATTGAAAAAAAATAGCAGTGCGGAGAATCGAACACAAGACCTGTAGTTTACTTTTACCTGCGCTAAACCACTACACCACCTCGTCGTTACACTACATAGGCACGCCTTACATTCTCAAGTACTCACATATAATGGCCACGCATGTTTACAACCGCAAACAGCACAGAGCGCGATTGAAGGCGATATTTTAGAAACGCCGCGATCAATTAGAGGCGTTTTTCCCGATCGCCTCAAAATGTCTACCCATTACAGGCTTATCTAGAAAGCGCCTTCAAAGCTACCTACAATCTGAGGCAATCTGTACAAACGCCTCCGAAGCTGCTTACATTCTAAGGCGTTCTGTAAAAATGCCTCCAAATGTACATACAACCGAGGCACTTTGTAAAAACGCCTCCTTAAGCATGATTTTGAGGCATTTAGAAAAATGCCTTCTTTTCACACCCGTGCTGTAGTGGATTGAACAACACACTATTTCCACTTGACCTAACAGACCTCTTAGCTGGCTAATTTAAATTTCATCTATTTACGCAGTCCAAGGTAAGCATAACACCAAGTTTCACACTTAGGGAATCTTGAGGCGGCCGGACAGAGATCACACCGCCAGCTAATTAATCTAAGCAATATATTACACCTGTAGCACCTGCATGCAACAGGTCCTCAACGATGCTATTATACCGTTGGCTAGCGGTGCCAATAATCAGCCCGACCAGTAATTAACTTGCTAATTGATGGTTACATCAATCAGCAGAGCCAACGCCATCCTGTGGGTCAAGGACTCCGAGTCCTACTAGCTCCAGTGGGCCGCAAATGTTAAAACCTTCTTGTGAATCCAATCTCTGGTAACTGATTAGCTCGATTGTCTTCATTAACCAATAAAGAGTTCATATATCTTCGTGTTTCTTATCTTGGCTTTCTTAATTCAATAAAGAGTACTGTTGAAGTTGTAAGCTTCTAGCTGTTACCTCGGGATCAATGTCAAACAGTGCTCTGAGGAGATCACCATGAGCTAGAGCAGCTATGCTGCCAAGGTACTCGACGTTGTAGACATATCACCAACTACAGCTCATGTCACAGTCCGATGGAGAGCCATCCCGTACAGAAACATCATTGGAAGCATCATTGAGGGGTAATACGTAAGCTGCTGGAACATGAGGCTCAGGCTGATAGGTAGATTGGTGTCACAGCTCATAAGACCTTGCGTATTTGCTCCTAAAACAGCTGGAATACAAGCTGGTAAGACCTGCCATGCTCATCTCTTCTCTCGGACAGAGTGACTTAGCCCCGTTGGATCGAATTAACAACTACAACCTGTTTGCAAGCAGTTGGCCGGTCATGATCCAACCTCGTTCACACAGTAAATAATCATATCGTTTACTTGCGAGCCATGCTAGTTAAATTGGGTGGTGCATCCATTGGATCGATTGTCTCAGTAGAACCGCAGATCGAGTTACACATTTTGTAGGGCTAAAGCCAGTTCAATATTCGATGCTAATGACTTGAGGAGTTCATGGAGAAGTCTATCCACTTCCTTGTCCTATATGCTGCAACAGGCAATAAAAAATTTCAACTTGAAGTAGATTGCTGTGGAATCACAACTTGAAGAAGACAAGGTAGTGGGTCTGAATCGTCACAACCTCGGGGAGGACCTCCCTTGCTTGCAAGTCCTTCCTTCAAACTTCTTCTATGCAAGCTGCTGGAAAAACAGGCTCAGGCTGATAGGTAGATTGGCGTCACAACTCACAAGACCTTGCTTGCTCCTAAACAACTGGAATAAAAGCTGGTAAGACCTGTCATGCTCATCTCTTGGATAGAGTGACTAGCCCCGTTGGATTGAATTACTCCCCCCCCCCCCCCCCGCCACGCTACGTGGTGACCCTTTGTGGTTCTATATGACTAACAAAATATAGTATATGCGACAGAGGGTATATTGTTGGATACTCGAAAGAGATTACTCTCGGTATAATTTTTGTGACATATAATTTACATTTAGTTAAACTTGTAGTTAACTTTAGACCAAAATATGATAGAGCCTGTCGGAGATATACCCCGCGGTATGACCCGGCCGGAAGTATGACCCGGCCGGACTTGGCGCTTCATCGATGACCCGCCGAAGGACTGGCGACTCACGGGTCTGGCGGCTCACTGGTCAGACGACTCACGAGCCTGACGACTCACGGATGACCCCGACGGCGGGTCAGATAGAAGAATAGGCCCAAGGCCCAGAAGGCCGGCTGATGTTATGGTGGGCCGGCTTAAGAGGAAAGCGTAAGGAATATTCCCTTACAAAGGAAGCAAGACTAGGACTCCACTTGTAGTTGAGTAATCCTAATCCTACTAGGACTAGTCATGTAACCCACCCTTTCAACTTATATAAGGAGGGGCAGGGCACCTCAAGAGGGGACAAGCAAGAAGAAACAATCGCTAAGTCTAGACACAACTAGGAGAGCCGGCTTACGGCGACTCCCTCATGATCATAATGAGACCTAGCCACAAACAGCATGTAGGGTTATTACCGGATGATATTTCCCGGGGCCCAAAGTTGTCTAAATCCTCGTCTTGTGTGTTGCGTCTTTCGATTCCGCTCAACCCCTTCAAGCTACCACATAGATGCGTTGGCCTCGCGACTAAGTCCTTACACTAGGACATCTGCCGTGACAATTTCACGACAGTTGGCGCCCACATGGGGCCTGCGCACGCTGGTGTTGAGTTTTTGAAGGGATCTCTTCGAGGGATTGAGAAACTCGCGATGTAATCAGTCCAAGAGTCGGCGTGATGCAACGTTAGGCCAGAGCCGGTAAATTCGTTGTTCATCTACAACAATTCACGGACAAGAAGGACTGCGTATGCCACTGCGCGCGTTGCTAGGTGATCCGTTCAAATTTGATTTTCCACTGTTGTGCCTCACACGCGACCAATTTGTTCTGGTTGATTTTCAATTACTCCTATGTTGTCCGATGAAGAAACCGACTCGATGCCAAGTCGCCTGTTTCCGCTGTGTGCATCGCAAGTCTACAAGTGGTCGAGACCCGTCCAATTATGCGACTGAGATTTGACACATCACTGTGACTATAATTCCAGACGATTGGATACAAAAGATAACTAAGGATCATCTAATGCGGCCTCTCATGGCATGCTCGACGAGGCAAGCCAGCAACATCACATGCAGCATAGGAGCAATTGCAAGAAGACCTGCTTCACGGGAACACTAAATAAAAAAAAGAGAAAAGGGGTGGCCACGTCCTGAGGATGTGGACCTGGACTGTTCAACCACCAACGATAGATCGAGTCGCCCCGCCTCGTCACTCCGTCCTTGCGATGGAGCCGCCTCGCCTCCAGGCGCCACCCTCGCCGGACCGGCCTCGCCGCCAAGCTCCTTCTAAGCCGGCTTCACCTCGCCAGTGTCCGCACCGGTCCTCGCCAGCGCCGTCTCGCTTTGACCCCTCCACGACCTGGCCTCGTTGTTTCAAGCCGGCCCGGTCTCCGCCTTCAAACCGTACCTGCTCATATTCGCCTTCGCCGTCCCGGCTCGGATTCGCCATGTTCAGAAACAGCCACGGCTGTTTCCGGGTTTATTTGTTTCAGCCAGCTAGTAAGCCACCCCGACTCATCGAGTCGCCCGACCTCTCCTGGCTCGACCGACGTTGTCGTGCTCCGTCGAGCCGCCTAAAATTGCCGCCATGGCTCCACTAAGACCCGGACTGCTCGCCTGCAGAGTCGCCACCACGGCCTCGTCAAACCGGTCGCACTTGAGCTGCCTTCGCCGGCGCGCTCAGCCGCTGCTGTATCCTGCCTCGACCTCGCTCCTGCTGTGCTGCTGAGCCGCCGGCGTCCTCAATAACCCCGGAGACATACGATTCGGATGGAAGTTATGCAACGCCGGGTCGCATTGCAGTTCCGGCCGCCGTGACCCCGCGGCCTCAGGTCACTCCCGCGGCCTCGCCAAGCCGTCGGATCCATTCACGCTTTCCACCGCGGCGGGTCGTCTCCTCTCCAAGTCGCCGAGACCGACAAGTTTTCTGCTACCGATTCAACTCATACGCAGCAACGGAGATTGATTCCTGTGCGGGCAATCTTGCAGAATTACAAGGAGGTCAACAAAAAATCAACACCATCATGGGCATCCATCCAAAAAGCCATTATGAATTAGTACTGCCAGCACCGTTTGGGAAAAAGTACTTGCACGTACACAATTTGCAGGGACATCATATAGGTATTCCTATGGAACCATGCTAAGAAAAGATCTCAAAATACCAACACGGCAATGCCTAAAGTCTACATGCCACCGGCCGCCGTTGAGCTTCCGCTGCCGAGCCGCCGGCCATGAGCCGCCGACTTGCTTCAACTGCCACCAGAGTTATTTACTTCTTATCTCCAGGATGTGAGCTCGAGCAGCTGCCATTGGGAGTTCAGAGTCAGGGGGGGCCTTGACAAAAAGAGATATGACAAAATTTTGACATAACCAGTTCTCCAATGCCATCGGATGTGAAGTTTGCGCTTGCTTGGCAAGTTGCGGCAAGGAAATTCCATTGATTTGACCGGATATAAAGTAGCACTTGGTGGCATCACTTGATCAAGTTGTTCTTGGTAATAATCTGGTTTCAGTACAACTATTACGTCCACCAGAGATATTCTACGGGTATGGACGCCACTAGAGAACAAAGGACCAAGGAGTTTGATTGAGTAAAAAAAGGGGTCACATGGATGTTATGCTACATCACATCAGCGGAGCTCAACCTGCATATACTATTTAGTATGATATAGCACCAGTTTCTGCATTCATCCAACAAAAACAAAATCAGGTGTTATCCTTCCTATATATATTTTATCAATACATTTTTCCTCTAAGCACCATTACACTACCATATTGGTATTTTTATATACAGGTAAAATTATTGTTATACTGCGGGTATAAAGCACGCACTGGCAACGTTCTACAACGGCGTTTTTCTCCGTGTCACATTACCTGATGAGCAGATGTCAAGTTCACGCGTTCGCACTGGTTTACAACGTGGAGACTTCACCATGGTGATCATCAACTCCGCGGTGATAATTACTGACTTGACGCATCAGGTGAAATTCATCCAGTATATTTTATATTATATATTGCTTTCTTTAAAGGAGCAATTACTCTGGCTTGCAAGTTCTCCGATGCAGGACAAGTTATATCACTGAGACGTTGAATGACTCGTACCGGTTTATATCACGGTCAAATGTGGAGAATCTCAAGACAACTCCTCGAGTCATCTTAAGACTCGGGGGCTACAATGACATGACTCGGGAACTCGGGGTCATTGAAGGTAATGATAACCCGGTTCCGGAGAACACCGCCATATTGATGAAAATTTAAAGGCCGTCAGAAAATTGTCGGTTCAAAATAAAGATTCCGGTTTAAAATCCGGTTCAAGAGACATCTCTCTCCCGCAAAGCTTTGAAGCTCTCAAATCCGGTTCAAACATCCGGCTCAAGGTAAATTTGTCTCTTACAAAGCTTTTAAGCTCTCAAATCCGGTTCAAGGTTCCGGTTCAAAAAGAATTAATCTCTCGCAAGATTCGAGTTCTCAGAAAAATTTAAGGTTGCCAAAGAGAACTTGATGCCATGATGCGTGGTTCAAAAATGGGTATCCTGCCTTATGGCTTATCTTATTATGGTCACTTAGGGGCTTCCTGCTCATCGAGCATAGCTATCGGTACCCTCTTGATCGGCGCGATGCCAAAATTTATATAATCACTTGGGGGCTTCCTGTTCAAACATAGGTCGTATTCGAACCAAAGAGAACATAGCCGTCGGTACCCTTTTGATTGGCACACTGCCAAACCCACTAGGGGGCTTCTTGATCGTATCCGAATCATAGCTCAACCCCTTTGGGTCCAACGTGGATCGTATTCGAATCAGCGTCGTTAAACAACTCTCAAGGTCATTTGGGGGCTTCCTGTTCAAACATAGGTCGTATTCGAACCAAAGAGAACATAGCTGTCGGTACCCTCTTGATCGGTAACGCCAAAGTCACTGGGGGCTATATGATCGTATTCGAATCTTAGCTTAACCCCTTTGGAACGGTTTTCTAATCGTATTCGAATCAGAAGCCTCATAATTTTTGAAGTCTCTTTTTGCAAACAATTTTTTGGATTTTACTTGAAGCTTTTTGATCATATCTAAAGTGTGTATGAGTGGTTTCTATTTAACCCGGCTTGATTTTCGATGATAAATCGCCAGCTTATGACAATCATCAGCTATGTGGAAGCATTGGCTTCTAAGGATTGGGTTATCGCCCGTACTGCACAGGTCATGAAAACCGGCAGTACAAATTCAATATCACGGTGGTTATATGTGAGATATTATGACCCGCCCTGCGGTAAACCGACAAGGGATCTTATGATCTACTTGTGTGCAGGATAAGACTACATATGGGCGGTTACCCGCCCTGACTTTTGACGTTAAGTCGCCAGGACATATGTTGTTTAAACTCTGTGCAGGATTTACAGAGCTATGACTTACATAAATGATTAAATTGAAGCCCATCATCAAAGATTGAAATTGGTGTCTCAAAAGGGTTATCAATTCTTGATTTTCTCAAAGGCTATAAGCCGCCGGGTTATAAAAATTCCGGCTTACAATGGAGGCGTATTAAATCGCCATCGGCCAAGAGCCGCCGGGTATTTAAACTCCGGATTTACTTATCAACAGATGAGGTATTGAAAGTTGCTTTGGCGCAATGGCTATTATTTTGTCAATGGATATTATTTATTTTACAATGGAAGGAATAGTCCCGAGTCACTGCAGGCTTACGACCCGGCACTTGGGGACTACATTATTCAAATTGATATTACATCGAATACGCAAGTCCCATGTCACTGCCAGCATGTACCATGGCACTTGGGGGCTAATGCAAAGTCATTTTTTGCTCAACTTATTGAAGACCCGACTCATCACATTCTAAATGAGCCGGCCCTTGGGGGCTACCAATTTCTCCTATCGAAAATTCAAGGTACACAAGCCTTAATCCATTATATTGAAAGATCCACTACTCAGTTGGTAGAGTACAAAGCTCTTAACCTTGCGGACGTGAGTTCAAACCCCACGATGGGGGTTACATCATATGATATTATTTTCAATATAAAGTCCCAGCTCAATATTATCTTAATGACCCGGCCCTTGGGGGCTACACATTACTGTTCAAATTTACATGGTTATATCTACAAAGTCCTTGCTCATTATTGCATAATGACCCGGCCCTTGGGGGCTACACTGGTTGAAGTTTTCATGAGCATAAAGCAATTACAAGTCCCAGGTTGCTGCAAGCATGACAACCCGGCACTTGGGGGCTACATGTGTGGAATATTCAGTTTATATGATTGAGATGAACAAACCGGATTTCTTCAAGGTTGCAACATTTATTGGAGCAAGTCTTAAACCATCACTTTATTCTGCTCAAGACTTGGGGGCTACAGGTAATATGGATATAAGGGAGAAAACTCTTCATATTATCAGTTTTGAGCAAATCAGGAGGATCACTTACATAAACCGGTGTCAACAACAATTATGACCCGGCATCGTCTGTTTTATAATCTGGCAGTTTTTGGTAATGATAAACCGGCAAGTTTTACATTTTCAAGCCGGCTGAATATCAGATGAGTATTTGAAGACCAAAAATTATTTAACCCGGCGCCTTGGAAGCCGACTCAAGTGGATTATTCTTCATAATATTTTCCTGTGAGAAACCAACATTAGCAAATTGAGTATGAAGCTAGCTTATTTGACCCGGATTTTCTAGATGAAGGAAATGGCAATTGGACTTAAGGATAATCAAGTCCCGTCTCAGGAGAATATTTAACCCGGAGCACAAGGAATTAAGGATGATCAGGTGCCGGCTTACAAGAATTTTTAATCCGGAACACAATCTGTCAAATTTGTTCTTGTGTTTGTTTTACAGGATCAGTTTAACATGGATAAACCCAAATTAAACTGGGGGCTAATGTCGGAGATATACCCCGCGGTATGACCCGGCCGGAAGTATGACCCGGCCGGACTTGGCGCTTCACCGATGACCCATCGAAGGACTGACGACTCACGGGTCTGGCGGCTCACTGATCAAACGACTCACGAGCGTGACGACTCACGGATGACCCCGACGGCGGGTCAGATAGAAGAATAGGCCCAAGACCCAGAAGGCCGGCTCATGTTATGGTGGGCCGGCTTAAGAGGAAAGCGTAAGGAATATTCCCTTACAAAAGAAGCAAGACTAGGACTCCACTTATAGTTGAGTAATCCTAATCCTACTAGGACTAGTCATGTAACCCGCCCCTTCAACTTATATAAGGAGGGGCAGGGCACCCCAAGAGGGGACAAGCAAGAAGAAACAATCGCTAAGTCTAGACACAACTAGGAGAGCCGGCTTACGACGACTCCCTCATGATCATAATGAGACCTAGCCACAAACAGCATGTAGGGTTATTACCGGATGATATTTCCCGGGGCCCAAAGCTGTCTAAATCCTCGTCTTGTGTGTTGCGTCTCTCGATTCCGCTCAACCCCTTCAAACTACCACATAGATGCGTTGGCCTCGCGACTAAGTCCTTACACTAGGACATCTGTCGTGACAATTCCACGACAGAGCCTAATGAATCTGATGGGGATATAGTACACCCCATTGCAAGCAGTTGGCTGGCATGATCCAGCCTCGTTCTCAGAGTAAATAATCATATCGCTTACTTGCGAGCTATGCTAGTTAAATTGGACGGTGCATCCATTGGATAAATTGTCTCAGTAGCGACAAGACCGGACAAACGAGCTAACGTAGATTGAGATACCAATTGCCCGTTCAATATTCTATGCCGATGACTAGTTGATGGAGAAGTCTCATATTGTTGTGGCATTATTGCTTCCATGGTTTTGCATTGAGATGGAGATGGCACAGCCAAAGCAAACCTTTTGTACTTAACAATGACTAAAAGTTATGTACTACTTAACTAGCCAGTAGCCAAGCAAGGCAACCTAGCAAATGCAAATTGCTGTTAAGAAACAAAGGAGTGAGTGATGTCGACGGCCTCCTTACTGCTGTCTGCACTGTTTCTTGTAGCAATAGCGGTCGCCATGGAGAGCGAGAGCCTCACCCTGAGGCCAGGATGCCAGGCGAGCTGCGGCAGCATCAAGGTCCCCTACCCTTTCGGCATCGGCACAGACTGCTTCCGCCCGGGCTTTGAGATCGCCTGCGTCAATAAGACGCCGGTTCTGACGGGCACCACCCAGGTGATCCAGGTGCTGGAGCTGTCTGTGATGCCGCGCCCGGAAGCCCGGGTGATGCTTCCCGTGGCGTGGCAGTGCTTCAACACCACTACCAACGACGTCATCGAAAGCTTCGACGGCAGATTGAACTTCAACACCGCATCTCCAACACCTCGAACGAGCTCTTCGTCCTCGGCTGCAACACCATCATCTTCACCAACAGCGGGCGGCCTGGCCTCTATGCCCACAGCTACTACACGTGATGTGTCACGTTCTGCAATGACTCCCGGAGCGCGCGTGACGGCGCGTGCGCGGGCATCGGCTGCTGCCG
>NW_024121005.1:0-16371 GCF_003073215.2 Triticum urartu
ATGATATAAGGAAATAAATAATAACTTTATTATTGCCTCTAGGGCATATTTCCTTCAACATCTATACCTATACTAATCCTAGACTCCCTAGAAATTACCACGTTAATTAGAAATTACCGACTGTTTATCTAGTGGGACCGAATTATTACGGTCCAGATTAAATCTGATCACAGTTGTAGGAGTATCATATGGGCCTTCGATTTTAGCCTAGGGAAATTCCCAATCTCTCACGTGCGTGAGTCCTGCGTGGGGTAAGCCCATTCTATGGCCCAAATCCTAGACTCCCTAGAAATTACCACGTTAATTAGAAATTACCGACCGTTTATCCGGTGGGACCGAATTATTATGGTCCAGATTAAATCTGATCACAGTTGTAGGAGTACCATATGGGCCTTCGTTTTTAGCCTAGGGAAATTCCCAATCTCTCACGTGCGTGAGTCCTGCGTGGGGTAAGCCCATTCTATGGCCCAACAAGCCATCCAACCTTCTCCATCTCCGCCTCCTCCCCGAAGTGCCGCCACGCCCTCGCTCCTCCTGAAGCGCCGCCACGCCCACCTCGAACTCCGCCGCCACCTCCCACCCCTAACTCCGCGGTGATCCTGTGCCCCCTCTACCCCGACCTCCAGCGACACTCCTCCCATCCCGATCTCCGCCGATGGTCCTGCGTCCTCACCACCCGACCTCCGGAGAAGCTCCTCTGACCCCTCCCTCACTGACCTCCGCTGCGCTCCCACGCTCTTCGCCGTGGTCACGCCCCCATCCTTGCCGGTAGTGCATGCTGGATTAGGAGGTTGTACACGTATGTCTATATTTATATTCAAGTCGAGCTTCGTGAATTTGAAGGCATGTATGATCAAGAACCTATTGCCATCAATTCAATCTCACACGTGTGTGCTAGATGCTGGAAGAAATACTTCTCTTTTAGTTTGTATATGGCTGTGCGCACGTATGTATGTACTGGCACATCTTGTCGGAACCTGATTGGGAAGTCAGATTCGCTAAATCTACGCGCCCGTGTCTTCGTGCCATGTGAATCGCAACTCACGGCCTGTATCAACAACACCAAATATATTTCTTCTCTCTTTATTATAACTAATGTCATCAAATCTGATAATCGTCTACAGATGTTTTCCCTGTGGATACTGAGATGCATGGCACCATTTTGCAGATACATGGAGTATATATCTAGCATATCAAGCCACCGGAGACAAGCAATACTTCGTTGAAACAATAACAACAATATCATCGTTTTGTCCAGATGACATTGTCCATGTCTACTGATGTGGTTGGCACTCACCACAGGTACTCGCTCCCCCCATAGATGAACTGTTTTATCTCTGTAGCTATTTATGAATAAAATTGGTCATGTATAGCATGCATGCCTTCTGGCTATATAGAAGTCGAGGTGCCTATGTGGGCTGCAAAAATAGAGGGCGTCCCTGACTCGGATTTTGTGTCCTACTCGAGCACGTCAGTAATGGGCGTCGGACATGGACTCCACATGGAACGCTCTCTTTGACACATAAACGATGGCCTCAAGCCCTTATGTGAAAGTATCCAGCCTCGCCGTTCTAACATTTTCTCTATAACAACGATGTACAACTTTGATGGAACACTGACCGCTGGTGCTACACCTGAGGTACACCATTGTATAATCCACATGCCAACCATGAGTAAAGTAGCAAGCTATTATGTTTCAAAATTTATTTGGAAGAGCATGTGTTTTGGGTTTTATACTTCACCATGATCTTTTACTGTGTGGCTGCAACCATGGCTTCTATCGTCATTAACTTGCCATATATAGATAGTCTGCAGAGTTTACAAACAAGAGTGAAACCAATAATTATGAGTGATGATTATGGTATGATTGCCGGATTAATAATTCAGAGCAATAAAGCTATTTTACTGGAAAAGTTGCTCCCACGCTCTTCACCGTGGCCAGTGCTCCACCTAAGGTATGCCATTGTATAATCCACATGCCAAACCATGAGTAAAGTAGCAAGCTATTCTGTTTCAAAATTTATTTGGAAGAGCATGTGTTTTGGGCTTTATACTTCACCATGATCTTTTACTTTGTGCCTGCAACCACACCTTATGTTGTCATTACCTAGCCACATACATATAGTCTGCAGAGTTTACAAACAATAGTGGAACCTATACTGATGAGTGATGATTATGGTATGATTGCCGGATTAATAATCCAGAGCAAGAAATATATTTTACTGGAAAAGTTAAATATAATATTAACAATAGTACGAATGTACTTCACCTGCAAATTGTTCGTATCATTCCAGAGGTTATATTAGCCACACAATCACACTGCTGGTCACACTACTAACAGCAGGTCAAATCTTGGTGGTGCAACAGTTAGGCATGTAGTATGCAAGTTTAGAGATGGATATACCAAGTTTACTATGAACAAAAGCATGACAGGTTTGACAAACAACACATTTGTATTAATTCGGCGGTTCATTAGATATGATCTGCAAGAGTTGTCTGTGATGTATATGTTATGGATCAGCGCACAGGTAGTTAATTTGTCTTTTTTTCCATTTAGTAAATTCAAGCCCTTAATATGATGCTCTGAATGTCATACAGAGTTAGTTTCAGATTGGTAGTGCATCTCACAGTGATTTTTATAACTGAAGTTGATCATAATCACTGTGTACAGAGCATTTCAATGTGATGTTCAATAAATTATAGAAATTAGAAGTATGCCTATTATTGTAACATATTGTAGTAAGGTAGTGCCACTTCCAAGAATCAAATGTATTTTATGTCCTGACAAGTTTTTCCTTAAATGTATACTACAAAGGGATCAGTAATGATTAATTGGCAATTTACTATGTTTCAGAATAAACTGCTCACGAGTGAAATTACTTGTGGTGTTGCAATGTAGCTAGATTGGAGACAAACATGATAGCATCTTAATAATCCAGTAAGGTATTTGACGAGCTCCATTAAATAATTTATAGAGAAATCATAGAGCTTTTTCTTATGTAATTTGTACAAGAATCATGGAGTGCTTATGCATGCTTGCCTTTTGTTGACAACATAATTTTGTAAGTAAACTTAAATGACATGTATTTTCTACTCATAATGGTGAATCCAGTGGATAAAGGTGTGTACTGTGATAAAGCTGTACTTCAGACTATTATTTTCGTTTGTGGAGAACAGACAAAATGCGGAAAGCCCATGATAGCCACCAATTTTGTTACCTTCTCCGAGCAATGTAGGAGTTCTATATAAACTTCATCCTATGGTAGAATATTTATCTATACATGTGTTTCTGGTAGAAACCAACACATTTTACACCTAATTTTTACTTCTCTCACTTCAAGTCTGATACAACACATAACACTAATTAATCATATTCTCTTCATACATGTGCTTTCATTCTATATGTATTTCTTACATATATAACGCAGTAGAAGAACTCTTTAGAATCACTGGACTCGATGATCTCCATGCCAATGTAATTTACGTCAACATGATGTTTGTACCAGAAAGGATCATGCATGCTTTCTCCTATCTATTATAGCTTGCTATTGTCACTGATGTAAAATGAAATCTTCATGGCATGTGCCTCTAGCTTCCCACTATTGCAACTATTTTGAGAAAAGCTAGGAAAGGATAACGTTGATATACATACCTTTTTTAAGCAAGTACCGTTGATATACATATGACAGATAGTTCATGCATTGTACTTTAGTAGCTAGCCTTCACTAAAAGGACCAAAATCTATGTTTTTAAAATTAAGCTAATCTTTACTAATCAGTTCTTTTGTTCTACTTTATAGATCGTAAACCAGTTTTTTTACGGGGCCAGTTCTTCGGTTGGACGGAAGTAACTCCACTCGCTGGGAGGACTTGGTGGTAATTTACAAGGCCGTGAAGCATTTTTCATGTGACTGGTAGTGATCTAAGTCACATGTTATTAGAATGGATGTCACTACAACATTTCCGTACAAACGTATGCCACTGATCTTTGCATATATATTGCACTCCCTTTGTAAATAAATATAAGATGTTTTAATATGTTTCTACTACTATATGTTTTTGTCATTATTATGACAATAGATCGATTAGGTTCTCCGAAATATATATTGTCGATGTGATCAAACATGTGTTACATGCCATCTAATGCAACATCGCTTTGTTTGAACGTTCACAATTATAACTATCTATGACAAGAGATAACCATACATGTATTTTTTTTGAAAGTAGAACTATACATGTTAGATCTCCAATGGTGTATCAACCAAAAAACAATACCGCGGAATCTAAGAAAGCAAAAAAGAATACCATATACCTTCTATTAAGAGGATAGATAACTACTCATGCTGAACGGCAAAAAAATGATGTACTATATAACTGATTGCTAAGAATTAAAAGAAGTCCCAAGGTAATGCTGGTTTGAAATCATATGAATATGTAAAATGCCTAATTACGAGTTTCTAAATCAATGTGGATAATCATGATAAGCTGCTACATGTTTTTAATCACTATTTTATTTGCATGTCATTTTTTAAAATCTAATATTTCTTATTTAGCATTAGATTGTGGGGTCCAATTTTTCCTCAATTTCAATCAACGTCAAATCGATAAGTTGGCAAGTTGCTCTTCATAGTATAGCTCTTATTTATTTCCATTTGTACATAGTACTATAGATACTTCAAAGCTCACTAAGGTTATTCAAACATCCGGTGTCCATCAATTCATTTTCTTTTATATCTTATTAACCACCAAATTATAACATATAATGCAGGCCATAAGGAACTTATTCAAAGAATATAGTATTTTGTTCTATGGAAAGTTTGAAGCAGCTGAGAACTTAATATGCCTGGATAATAATAATTTGGATATTTTTCTATATTATTGTGGAAAGAATTTGCAAAATGAACATATTGAAAATGTCACTATTATGTGTTTTTTAGTGCTAGCCCGTACAGACGTCTAGATACTGGAATTTCGTGTAGCGATATCACAAACTCAAGTTTGTACAATGACCGTTTTCATTTAATCAGTTGGTCTAACATCTCGATTGAAGTTTGTTATAAAAGAAAATAAAGATATCTAATTCTAAACTATGAGTAGTATGAATTCCACGTCAAGAAAACTGAAGTAAATTAGTAGCATAGCGTAAACCAACCATAATTTCAGCAAGGATATATTATATGATATAAGTTGACTGAAATGCTAATGCATATACCTATTCATCTTTGGCCTTTAACAACTAGGCTTTAATGGTTTGCAGAAACGCTAGCCGGATCTATAAGTAGCACTATGAATCTAGAGTAAGATATTTATTTTCCAACTTTTACTTATAGTAAATATGATATACACTCATGTTGTATACATAATATCCAAAAAATTTACAGTTAACCAAATGTTGTAGCATCCAAACTTGCGAATATATATTTTTCACAATATGGCACATGAATATAGAATTTCAATTTTTACATGTGAACATGCGAAATTCATAAATGAAAATATGGAATTGGAGCATGTATAAAAGAAATAAATGTTTGAGTTCAAACAAAACAGAAAATCCAATTGGAATAGACACTAGCCCGTGCGAATGCACGGGTCGGCGACTAGTTATTTGAATTAAAATTTGGCGATTGCTTGCCAGTTTAAGATTGAACAAAGATAAGTGATCCGTAAACTCCTCTCCATGTCCCTCTTATCCTAGGTATTGCCGTGGGAAGAGAAGAGGACGGGTGCCACACCAGCACAACGCCACCACAATCCTTGTCAGGAGCTAGCAACCCCAGCCTGACATGATCGGGAGTGGCGAGGCCGCGAAGGAGGAAGACGTGCGGAGCACCTCGACGGCCCCCTGGTCACCGCCCCAGGACCGAAAGGGGGGCTCCAGCACAGGAACCGGCAGAGGAAGGCACCAGAGCCCAGCCAGAAGGCCCCAAAAGGAAGCGGAAGCACCAGGGGGCGAGCCTTTTCCCGGCAGCTGGAAGAAACGGTGATGACGGCACCGAGAAAAGGGGGAAGAGCCATGCAGAAGGGCAGCAGGTCGCCAGTACAAGACGAACGCATCGATGCGGTCGTGCTCCTACTGGACGACTGATACGTCCATTTTGCATCATGCTTTTATATCGATATTTATTACATTATGGGCTGTTACTACACATTATGTCACAATACTTATGCCTTTTCTCTCTTATTTTACAAGGTTTACATGAAGAGGGAGAATGCCGGCAGCTGGGATTCTGGACTAGAAAAGGAGCAAATATTAGAGACCTATCCTGCACAACTCCAAAAGTCCTGAAACTCCACGGGAATTATTTTTGGAATATATAAAAAATACTGAGCGAACAAAGTACCAGAGGGGGGCCACCCACCATCCACGAGGGTGGGGGCGCGCCTACCCCCCTAGGCGAGCCCCCTGCCTCATGGGCCCCCTGGCTGGCCTCCGGTTCCCATCTTCTGCTATATGAGGTCTTTTACCCTGGAAAAAAAATCAGAAGCAAGCTTACGGGACGAAACTCCGCCACCACGAGGCGGAACCTTGGCGGAACCAATCTAGGGCTCCGGCGGAGCTGTTCTTCCAGGGAAACTTCCCTCCGAGAGGGGGAAATCATCGCCATCGTCATCACCAATGATCCTCTCATCGGGAGGGGGTCAATCTCCATCAACATCTTCACTAGAACCATCGCCTCTCAAACCCTAGTTCATCTCTGTATCCAATCTTCGTCTCATAGCCTCAGATTGGTACCTGTAGGTTGCTAGTAGTGTTGATTACTCCTTGTAGTTGATGCTAGTTTGTTTATTCGGTGGAAGATCACATGTTTAGATCCATTATGCACATTAATACCCCTCTGATTATGAACATGAATATGATTTGTTAGTAGTTACATTTGTTCGTGAGGACATGGGAGAAGTCTTGCTATAAGTAATCATGTGAATTTAGTATTCGTTCGATATTTTGATGAGATGTATGTTGTCTATCCTCTAGTGGTGCTTTGTGAACGTAGACTACATGACACTTGACCATTATTTGGGCCTAGAGGAAGGCATTGGGAAGTAATAAGTAGATGATGAGTTGCTAGAGTGACAGAAGCTTAAAACCTAGTTTATGCGTTGCTTCATAAGGGGCTGATTTGGATCCATATGTTTCATGCTATGGTTAGGTTTACCTTAATACTTCTTTTGTAGTTGTGGATGCTTGCAAGAGTAGTTAATCATAACTGGGATGCTTGTCCAAGGAAGGGCAGCACTCAAGCACCAGTCAACCCACATAACAAATTATCAAAGTAACGAACGCGAAACATATGAGCGTCATGAAAATTAGCTTGACGATAATTCCCATGTGTCCTTGGGAGCGCTTTCCTTTATATAAGAATTTGTCCTGGCTTGTCCTTTGCTACAAAAAGGATTGGGCCACCTTGCTGCACTTTATTTACACTTGTTACTTGTTACCCGTTACCAATTATCTTATCACAAAACTATCTGTTACCGATAATTTCAGTGCTTGCAGAGAATACCTTACTGAAAACCGCTTGTCATTTCCTTCTGCTCCTCGTTGGGTCCGACACTCTTACTTATCAAAAGGACTACGATAGATCCCCTATTCTTTTGGGTCATCACGACTCTTTTCTGGCGCCGTTGCCGGGGAGTGGAGTGCCTTTGGTAGGTGGAATTTGTTAAGGAAAAATTTATATAGTGTGCTGAAATTTACTGTCACTTGTTACTATGGAAAGTAATCCTCTGAGGGGCTTGTTCGGGGTATCTTCACCCCGACTAGTAGAGCAAAGAGTTTCTCCTCAACCTAATGAACCTACTAAAAATGAAAATGTTTACTTTGAAATTCCTTCGGGTATGATAGAGAAACTGCTAGCTAATCCTTTTGCAGGAGATGGAACACTACATCCCGATGAGCACATAATATATGTGGATGAAGTTTGTGGATTATTAAAGCTTGTAGGTATGCCCAGAGATGTTATCAAGAAGAAGGTCTTCCCTTTATCTTTGAAGGGAAAGGCATTGACATGGTATAGGCTATGTGATGATATGGGATCATGGAAGTACAACCGATTGAAATTGGAATTTCATTAGAAGTTTTATCCTATGCATCTTGTTCATCGTGATCGCAATTATATATATAATTTTTGGCCTCGCGAAGGAGAAAGCATCGCTCAAGCTTGGGGGAGGCTTAAGTCAATGTTATATTCATGCCCCAATCATGAGCTCACAAGAGAAATGATTATTCAAAAAAATTATGCTCGGCTTTCTCTCAATAATCAAACCATGCTTGATACTTCTTGCACTAGTTCTTTTATGATGAAGACTACTGAATTCAAATGGGATTTATTGGAAAGAATTAAACGCAACTCCGAAGATTGGGACCTCGACGAAGGTAAGTAGTCAGGTATAACACCTAAGTTTGATTGTGTTAAATCTTTTATGGACACCGATGTTTTCCGTGAATTTAGCACTAAATATGGACTTGACTCTGAGATAGTAGCTACTTTCTGTGAATCCTTTGCTACTCATGTTGATCTCCCTAAGGAGAAGTGGTTTAAATATAGTCCTCCGATTGAAGTAAAAGTAGTTGCACCTGTTAAAGTTGAAGAAAAGACTATCACTTATAATGATCCTATTGTTCCTACTGCTTATGTTGAAAAACCACCTTTCCCTATTAGAATAAAGGATCATGCCAAAGCTTCAACTGTGCTTCGTAAGAGTAATGCTAAAACATCTACATCCTCTGAACAAATTAAAGTTGAACCTAATATAGCTATGGTTAAAGATCTCTTGGTCGATAATATTGATGGGCATGTTATTTCTTTCTGTAGCTGCTAGAATTGCTAGACCTGATGCTAAAGATAAACATAGACCTATTGTGGGCATGCCTGTTGTTTCTGTTAAAATAGGAGATCATTGTTATTGTCGGTGTCCTGGGAACGGGGGTCCCCAGACATGCCTGCCTGCGGCCCACGGCGTGGCGTAGCTAGCGGGCCAGTACGACCCAACTTCATCAACACGACATAGGACCTCCTAAAGGGCGGCCTCACCAGGCTAGCTCGTGAGGGGCTGAGAGATCTAGGCAAGGCAAACCTTGCGAGGCCCTCGTGACGTGAGCCATGACGATCAGGATTAGGCGGGCGCCAGCGTGCGCAGCGTCCTTGTTCCCTCTTTGGTGCTAAGGAGGCAAGCGCAGGCGCAGAGTACCGAGGCATCAAGCAAAGGTTTCCATATCGGTGCAACGAGACCATGACCAGCAGGACGGCAGGACGGAGGTCACCATGGAGCCCAAGACGGCATCACCACCAGAGCCTTTGGCAGGCGAAGACCGCTTTTGTCAGGATAAGCTGTACTGGTTGTCCCCTTTCAAATTGGTCGTTGTTGGCTCCCTTCCCGCTCAATATTTGGGAAGAGGACCAGGGCCTTTATAAATAGAGCTAGCCACCATAGTAGAGAGGCATGGGATCATCAACCGAGATCTTACCTAGAGACACACACCACCACAGCATGACAAGCACAAGAAAACCTCGTCCTCAGGAGGCTGTTCTTCCCCTTGTACCGTTCATCATCAGCCCAAGAGGCAATCCACCACCACCACACTGGAGTAGGGTATTACACCACAACGGTGGCCTGAACCAGTATAAATCTCGTGTCTTTTGTGTTGTGAGTTCGTCGAGTTCGTCCGCGAAATCTTAACGAGCTAGGGCGCGAATTGGTAGGGAGGAAACCTTCGTGCACACCCCAGAGTTTAAACCTTGAGGGTTTTGCTGGAACCCGAGATCTGACATTTGGCGCGCCAGGTAGGGGTGTGCCGGAGCTTCCTATCCGTCATTCCGCGTCCAATCGCTCCATCGTCTCTATGGTGGACGCTCGTCGTGCTCGCGCTGAGCGTCGGGCTGCCCTGGCCACCCGCGTCGCACAGACGGCTCCCGTTAGTGGGCCACCTCGTCGTTCTCCGTCTCCTGCCGCCACCGGCCCGGCGGGGAACAAGAAGCAAGCATCCTCGCTGCCCCCCTCGGTGCGGGGGGATGGCCGCACCGCCACTCTGTCGCTGACCCCGGCCGTCTCCTCGTCCCACGCTCGTCGCGATCCCATGGATGCACGGGGTGCGCTCCTCATGGCGCACGAGCTCCCGCTACCATCCGGGCGACGACCTCTATGAGGACTGGCTCGACCGCATCGCTGAGCTTGTCCGCGCGGCAGGGGGCTCCCCTGCTCCGTCTCTCTCACTGCCTCACCCTCCGCCGGCTACGGGCAACGTAGCTCACGGAGCGCCTCCACCACCTCAGCCCCAAGACGGCACCTTGGCGTCAAGGCGCGCGGCCCCACGACGCGATCCATCATGTCTGACGCCCGCGCGTGAAGAAAGAAGCTGTCAAGAAGTTCCTCGGCCGCAAGATAACGCTCCGCCACTCCTTGCACCGCAGCGCTAGGATCGTCTGCCGCGGCAGGCCCTCGCGCCGCTCACTGTGGCGGCACATGGGCGTCAGGACCAAGCTCCACCTCCAAGACGGGCCCCGGTGACCACAGCTGGCTGCCGCGCCTTCACCCCCGAGTTGTGTAGCGTCGCCTGGCCGGGCAAGTTCAAGCCAGACCTGCCTCCTCGCTACGACGACACCCCCGACCCTGCGGAGTTCCTGCAGCTCTATGAGCTGAGCATCGAGGCGGCCAACGGTGATGAGAAGGTCATGGCGAACTGGTTCCCTATGACACTCAAAGACGGCACCCGCTCGTGGCTCCTGAACCTGCCTCCTGGCTCGATCTCCTCCTGGGACGAGATGCGCGACCGCTTCGTCGCCAACTTCCAAGGCACTCGCGACCGCCCACCGGCTGTGGGTGACCTACGCCGCGTCAAGCAGAAGCCAGGAGAGACCCTCCAGAAGTACATCCAGCGCTTCAACAATTTTCGCCTCAAGATCCCCAAGGTGACGGACGAGGCCATCATCTCCGCGTTCTTCGATGGCATCTGTGACATCAAGATGAAGGAAGAGCTCGCTATCCACGAGGAGTTGTGCACGTCCTTGGAGCTGTTCAACCTGGCGACCAAGTGCGCAAGAGCTGAGGAGGGGCGCCTCTCCCTCCTCGAGCTACCGGCGGCGGACCCGGAGGAGAAGAAGGCCAAGGCAAAAGACGTGAAGCGCAAGGGAGTGGCCGTGCTCACAGCGGAGCCGGACACCAAGCGTGGCAGAGACCAGCCCGAGTCATCTAAGGGCAGGCGACCGTTCTGCGCCTTCCACAACCTGAACACCCACAACACCAATGACTGCCAAGAGCTCAGGGCCATTCATGAAGGACGCTTCGGTCGACACCCCGAGCGCGGTGACCGGAGCTACGACAGAGGAGGAGGACGCAGTGGCGGGCGCTGGGATGACCGTGGCCCACGCCAGGAGTGGCGTGACTGGCCTCGTGAGGACCGCTGGCAAGATCTTCCTCGCGAGGGCGCCTGGAGGGACCAGTCTCGCGAGGATCGCCCTCAGGGCAACGCCGGTCTTCCCCCGCTGCCGCCACCACCAAGAAGGAATGATGACCATCACCAAGATGAGGGGGCTGGGGGCTTTCAGAAGCCGCGCGCCATCGCCGGCATATTGGGCGGAGCCCAGGCCCCAACCTCGCAGCGTATCTTCAAACAGTTTGCTCATGAAGTGAATGCAGTTCTCCCAAAGCATGAGGCCACACGCCCGCTCAGGTGGTCCCAGTGCGCCATCACCTTCAGCTCAGCAGACCAGCTCAAGTGCGCAGCCACTGCTGGCACGCTCCCGATGCTTTGTTCGCTAGTCATCAGCAATGTTCAAGTTACCAAGAACCTCATCCACGGCGGCGTAGGGCTCAATGTCCTGTCTGTCAACACATTCGACAACCTCCAAGTGTCGTATGACCAGCTCCAGCCTACCAAGCCTTTCTCAGGAGGGACCGATGGTTCCACCACACCGATAGGGCAGGTCTGCCTCCCTGTCACCTTTGGGGAACACAAGAACTACTGCACCGAGCTTATCGACTTCGATGTCGCGCACATCCGTCTGCCATACAACGCCATCCTTGGGTATCCAGCCCTGGCCAAGTTCATGGCGGCGAGACACCACGGCTACAACGTCCTCAAGATGCCAGGAAGCAGCGGAGTCATCATGGTCCCATGCGAAGAATGAGATGCGGTGTGCTCCCTTGAGCGTGCCTTTTAAGCCGCAGCAGTCAACGATCCCGACAGCAAGGGTGAGGGCCTTCCGTAGGCCATCCCCAAGAAGAAGCAGTTGCGCCGTACCGGGCCCCAAGAAGGTGGCGTCATGGTTGGGACCTCATTAGGATCGACGCCCGCTCCAGGGGCGCCTCCCTCCATCGCTGTGTTTGCCTGGCAACCATCTGATATCCCCGTGTTCCCAGGGAGGTAATCGAGCACCGCTTTGCTGTCTGCCCACACGCCCGACCTGTCAAGTGAAAGTCCGGAAGCAGGCCCTGGAAAGGCAACAGTTCATTGCTGAGGAAATCAAGAAACTGGAGGCGGCTGGTTTGGTCAGAGGAGTACTGCATCCTACATGGTTAGCAAATCCAGTGGTAGTCTGGAAGGCAAATGGGGAATGGAGGCTTTGCATTGATTTCACAGATCTCAATAAGGCTTGCCCAAAGGACCCATTTCCCTTGACACGTATCGACCAGATTGTGGATTCCACTTCAGGGTGTGATTTGCTCTCCTTTCTGGACACATATTCCGGATATCACCAGATCTTCATGTCGAAAGAAGATGAAGAGAAGATATCGTTCATCACTCAATGTGGTATGTACTGCTTTGTACACATGCCATTCGGACTAAAGAGTGCCGGGTCCACTTTTGCAAGGGCAGTTCAGATTGGTTTTGAGTCACAGTTATACAGAAACATAGAAGCTTATATGGATGATATCGTGGTGAAAGCCAAGGATAAGACCACTCTTATCCATGATTTGGAGGAGACATTTGCTAATCCACGCAAGATCAATTTGAAGCTTAATCTGAAGAAGTGTGTGTTTTGTGTCCCCTCCTGCAAGCTGCTTGGTTTTTTCGTGTCCCATTGGGGGATCGAAGCTAACCCTGACAAGAACAAAGCCATCGAGCAGATCCAAGCACTAAGGACAGTTAAGGATGTGAGGCGCTTGACAGGATGCGTTGCTGCGCTGAGTAGGTTCATTTCCAAGTCTGCCGAGCATGCCCTACCATTCTTTAATATTTTAAAGAAAGCAGGGCCTATGAAGTGGACCCCAGAAGCAGATGCAGCTCTGCAGGAGTTGAAAGCCTACCTATCAGCTGTGCCTACCCTGGTTGCACCCAAACCCCAAGAACCATTATTGCTATACATGGCGGCAACCAACCAAGTGGAAAGTGCTGGCTTGGTAGCACAACGAAAAGTGGATGAGGCAAAAAGTGGGTAGATAACGACAGAGTCAGAAAAGGATCAGAACAATAATGAGCACGGCAACGAGAGCAACCCCAAGGACGCGGCAAGGAAGAAAGTGGTGCAGTGCCCAGTGTACTTTGTCAGCTCCTTGTTACAAGGGGCTAGATCGAGGTACTCTGGCATGCAAAAGTTGATCTTTGGTCTCATTATGGCCTCAAGGAAACTGTGCCACTGCTTCCAAGCCCATGAGATCACGATTGTCACTCGTTTTCCGTTGCAAAGGATACTCTGAAACCCTGAGGCTACCGGTAGAATAGTGGAGTGGGCTTTGGAGTTATCATGATTTGGTATGAAGTTTGAGAGCACATCATCTATTCAGAGCAGGGCGCTGGTAGAGTTTATTGCAGAATGGACGCCAACCCCTGATGAGGAAGTGAAAGAGACAACTATCCCCGGCAAGGAATCACCCCAAGAATGGATTATGTACTTTGATGGTGCCTTTTCCCTACAAAGGGGCTGGCGTGCTTCTTTGTTGCCCCCTCTGGGGAGCACTTGAAGTACGTCGTGCAAATGCACTTTGCCCAAGAAGAAGCCACCAACAATACAGCTGAGTATGAAGGGCTCCTTGCCGGGCTCAGAATTGTAGCAGAATTCGGAATCAAGAAGCTGATCATATGAGGAGATTCACAACTTGTGGTGAGACAAGTCAACAAATATTATAAAAGCCCATTGATGGAAGCATAAGTCGAGGAAGTGAGGAGATTGGAGGAGCACTTTGACGGGTTGCAAACAGAGCACGTCCCTCGTGCGGAAAACAGCATAGCTGATCACCTGTTGAAGTGTGCTGGGCAGAAGCTTCCCGTGGAACCAGGAACTTTTGTTCTCCATCTCTCTCAGCCCTCCGTAGCACCAGCCACAATGGCCCGGAAAATGAGAAAGTTGTACTACGGTAGGCCTCTCCTGGTCGAGTCGTCCCCTCATGGCAGAGACCCTGCCGGAAACAACTCCTCATAGCCTGCCGGACCACCCCCTCCAGCCGGGCCCATGGTCCCCACGAATGAGGCTGGTGCTCCCGCAGCAGAGGAGGTGCCGCTAGTCCTCGTTGCCAAGCCCCAGGCTCCAGCTTGGGCAAGCCACATCGTTCACTTCCTCCAAACCAGAGAACTTCCCGGCAACCAAGATGAAGCTGAGAAAGTAGCACGGAGGGCCAGTATGTATCAGTTTGTCGATGACACTCTGTACAGAAGGAGGCCCAATGATGTGAAATTGAAGTGTGTCTGCCGGGAGGATGGAAAGGAACTACTGGCTGAGATTCATATAGATATGTGCGGATCACACATTGGATCAAGGAAATTAGTTGGGAAAGCATTCCGGCAAGGATTCTATTGGCCGACAACCGTCCAAGATGCGGTCGAGCTCATCACGACATGTGAAGCTGTCGGAGCAATGGGCCACGGGTAGCCAATCCTGAGTCCCAAGATCTTTCAAGACATTGGGGCAGGCTGCGCCCCTCAAGACACCAAGATGAAGTGCAGCCTTCTGGTGGCCGGCATGCCAGATGGCTGACTGCTAGAAGACGGCTGGCCCCGGGAGATGGCACAAGGACGGGCCGACTCCTGGCTGGCGACTCCCAGGAAGGCCGGTTCCCAAGCAGCCGGCTCACGACGCCCAACAAATCTTTGCCCACATTAAGATGACAAGACGGGGAGATGCTACAGTGTAGCCCACCCCCCGAATCCTAGATCAGGTGTGGCCACAGTGCACAGTGGTGACGGAGATTTCCAGCGGCGCGACACTGTTGCCACTCCACCCTTGACGTCACGACTGGCGGACGAGACCCTGATCCCACAACGACTTGTCAGTACAGCCCGCAAGTGGCGGGCCCTACTAGTCAGCGAGAGCCCAGAAGACGGCAGAGGCCGGACCAGTCGGACCCAAGGGGAGCCGGCTTCTAGCAGACGGCTGGCCCCCTCCTTGGGCTCCGCGCGCCATTAACCAGAAGAGACGCAGAGTGGTTACAGTGATCTCCCACCAGACGTTGGGACTGTAGCCATGCCCCCCTGACCAAGGACGCATCATCAGCATCACGACTACAGTAACCAGGAGCCGGCAGGACCCCTGATCTACGGGTATGGCCTGTCGGCCCTGTACCCTACCAGTCGACGGGGCCCACCAAGTCGGCGGGCCCTAGCAGTTGGCGGAGAAGCCGGCGACCAGAGACAATGACAATCGGGACCTACACCCGGCCAGATTACCATTGTACCCCTGGGGGTTAGGCCTATATAAACCCCCCGGGGCACCCATGCAAAGGGTTCGGACCTATTTAGACTAGACACATACATAGAGAGGGAGAAGAGCTAGCCTTGCCTTCTCCTACCTCTAGCATACAGTTCAAGGAGCACCATTGTAGTCACTTTGCCTTAGTGATCATGCGGAGACCCCGCAGAGCAGGACTAGGGGTGTTATCTCCTAGGAGATCCCCGAACCTGGGTAAAGTTCGACGGCGTTCATGCCTACGCCTCATCCCGCTTCCAGGCACCGGCGACGTTATACTCGCTCCCACCATGATAAGCCACCCGTTGGCATATGTCTCACCCAACCCCCGACATTTCACGCCCACCGTGTGGCGAGGTGCACCGTCTCCTGGAGACTTGTTATGGACGGGAACCCTGTTCCTTCCCAGCGAGCGTGGCCAGCCTGGCACGCCCGACGGCGTTTGCGCCGACGCGCTGCGTGGCGCAGAGATCGCCTGCGCAGTGAGCTGCCTCGCCGATCTTGAGGGCGAGATCAGCCTCTCCGACGGGTCAGTGTCCGACGCTGGCAATGGCGACTCCGAAGATCGCCTCGTCAGCCTCCTTGACTAGCTCCATGTCGCTGGCGAGCCTGCTGCAGACGTGGAGTCAGTTGGCTCCACCCACCCGATGCTGGTCGACTCGGACACCACGTCGCTTGACACGTTCCCCACCAACGTGGTGGTATACAACGAGCCGCTCCCTCATGAGCACAGCGGCGACAGCACCGCCCAAGAG
>NW_024121006.1:0-14129 GCF_003073215.2 Triticum urartu
TGCATATTGACGAATCACCACATGACTTATTTAGTTCACTCTCGGTTGGTTACTCAACAATATTAAATGTTGGTTAACATGGCAAGAGGTGAAGCATAAAAAAACTATATCATCTAAACAATTTAAATGGGGCTGGATATAACAAATAACAAATCCGGTAAGTCCCCATATGCATTAGCAATTTTAATGCAACAACAAATTTTAACCATCTTAAAGTTGTTAACATGATGCGGATGACACGTTCAAGTTTATGCAATTTTATTAAAAGTTGACAAGAGCATTAAGAAGCATTTGTCACCGTGGTGGAAAGGAAAACGGTGCCACGGCAACGATAACGAAACGGTGCCACGACAACGTTCCGGTTCCGGTAACTCGATTGAGGTACCGATGCAAAGGAGAAGTGTGCGGATGCGTGAAAATGATGGTGGGGCGCTCCCGGATACCGGGTGTCCCATGAATCGACGACGGTGTCAAACGAGGGAACAACTAACGTTCACGGGTGGATTACGACAACCCACATGCATTCGTTCACGGACGTCGTCTCGAGGTTATACCTTCAAAGCGTGCAAGCGGGACAGTTCTCGTTCGGTGCAAAGTAGAGAAAGTAGACGTTCTCGCGACGGCGGTAGTGAAAGTAGTCGTTCTCGCACGCTCTAGGGTCGACGGTAGAGGTTCTCGCGATCTCGGCGGCGGTAGTGGTACATGTTTATAGTTGCATGAGTTTCCGTAGACGTTCATGTCATCGGTGTCGTGGTACTTGTGGTCTTCGGACTTTCCGGTCCCGTTCTTGCGACGGTAGTCGTGCACGTTCTTTCGGAGAGGTACTTGATGACTCCAACGTCTTCGGGGCGACGGTAGTTGTACACGGTCCACGAGACGTCGATCGTTCGGGGTCCGACTTGCGGGTCTTGCCGACATGAGTGGTACTTGGCGTTTCCGCGCCGTCGGTCTTGCCGGTCTCGGTCTCAACAAAGTAGTTGTACAAGTGCGCCATCGGACTTGTCGAATATGAACTCTTCAAGGACCGTCGTGGTACTTGGCGCTTGCGGGGTGGTGTTTGCCGAAACCAGGGGAACTTGACAAAATCTTCAACGATGGGACTTGGCGATAATCTTTGTACGGTAGTCGTCTGACTTGACAACAATGGCAACAGCAAGCGGAGGAGGTCCTGGGCTTCGGGCGCGCGATGCCACAGGGAGGAGACGAGAACTAGGTGGCATGTGGAGAGGGTCGTGGTCGGGCTCAACCACGTCGAGGAGGCCGTGGCGGAGCGAGCAGGAGGCGCTGGACGTGGGAACCCCCGCGCCCCGAGAGACCACGGCACGCTGGAGGCGCGGAGGAGGCGAGCGGAGAGGATGTCCGAGAGCAGGGGCACGAGGCACGCGGCGCGAGGGCCCTGCTCCTCTGCGTATGACGGCGGAGGAGAACGAAGGGGAGAGGGACGAGGCTGGCAGCGCTCCGGTGGCTTTGGTCGCCGGCGGGGGAGAATCGAAGGGAGGCGGCGTGCAGTGGATCAGGGAAAGGGAGCGAGGGGGTGAGGGAGCGATGGGATCGGGGGTTGCTGCACGAGGGAGATGGGTCTCGGCCCCTGGCGGCGCTGGTGGGAGCGAGAGGGGGGAGGTATCGATCGGGATGGGAGTGCGCTAGGGTTAGGTGGCTGGGTTGTGGGAGGCCTTGGCCAAATGGGCCGCAGGAGGCTGCGGGACCGGGCCGGCTGGATTCAACGTAAGAAGAGAAGAAAGAAAAAAAGATCTCTCTCTTCTCTACTTTCCATTACAGAGATGAAAACAAGAAAGAAAGAAAAGAGAGAAAAGGAGATGGAGTATTTTGGATCGTCCGATCAAAATTGGACGGTCGGAGATGAATGGGTTAGGGAGTCCAAACAAGGCAACGGTGATGTTCTGTAGATGTTTGGGGATGTTCCGGATCCAACGGTGACGGCTGTCCGGGTCGGGTCCGGGACCGATTTCGGACGCGCACGGGAGGAGGGCCGCGGGCTAACGAGAGAGGTTAGGTTGGGCCTGGCAGTAGGTAGTGGACTGTGCAGAAGGCCTCAGGCTAAGAAAAGAGAAGAGAGAAAGGCCCGACGACTGTTTCCGGAGATCGAAAACGTCCGACGTTAGACCGACTATATTGCCGCTATAGTTATCCGTTGGGGCACCAAACGATCTCCGAATGCGATGAAACTTGACACGCGGTCTATCTACACTATAATAAGACCACACATCAACTCTCATCCCATTCCGAGAACATTTTTTGGCCACTTATAAAATAATATTTCGGACATGCCGCAGGCGCGTGCAAGGGTGTCTGGGCTCAGAACGGACAACGGAAGGAACTGGGAGAAACTGGGCGAATGCAAGTTTCAAAAACATGATGATGCAATGCACATTATGACATGACAAGAAATGCAACACGCAAGCAAATGACAAAGCAACTGTAGCGAATAATTGGAGGACACGTGGCGCAATGGTCTCGGGGCGTCACATTGCATGACTAATTTGATGCTTCTATCAATTATGGAGCTACCAGCCCCATCAAGCAAAATATTTGTTCTTTTGGGGCTGGCACCTCGAACAGGCATAAAAATAGAGTGAAGCACATATATTATCGTGTAAGCACACACCCTTCTTTCATTAGTTTAGATTAACCATTGATGACCAATTTGATCCAGTGCATGCGATTAAAATTAATTTTCCCTAAATAGAGGCTGCAGAATAAACTAAAACAACTAGATTTGCAACCACGGGATGCTGACGATATCTTCAAAGAACATTACAACACTACTGCAAGATGCTGCTAACGCGACACTACGAACAGAGACCCTTCGATGAAACTGTGTGTGATGCAATAATCGCAAGTGGTGGTGTAAAAAACCCGTCAAAACATATGCAAAACGTTTGCGATGACAGATGCATCAAACACATTTCAGAATTTAGTTGCCTGAGGGATGAGGGGCATCCAGATGAAGGTGTATGCGATATAGAACATATGGTTCACTCGGACGAACTGTTTGTGGTCAGGAAACACAAAAGAAATGGTCATCCAGATCAAGGTGTGTGCGATATACGGCATACAGTTCAGTCGGATGAACTGTTTGCGTTGCGACAAGAGAACAAAAACGGTTCAACTTAACAAGATGTGTGTGATACGCGGCAAATAGGTCTGTAATCGAAAACATGTGGGAAGACCGACAATAACACAGACGATTCCTGATAACAAGCCGTGTGTGTTGTGAGCAAACGATTGCTAGTATACAATTGTCAGTGATTGATGAAATCATCACCGACGGGTTCCATTGTTTAGTCCGTCTGCGATGTGATTTGCTCTGTCTATAGAGTATCAACATATATACTTAAAAAGACAACATTGCAAAACCAAATTAAGCATACAATTACACAAGTGACTACACACATAACATTTCCACACACCAAAGTAAGCAAATACATGCATACTAAAATAGGAGAAACGAGGATCTAATCATCTACTTATTGTTGCGATGATGCTTGCCATTGCTCTGCTTCCGGCTGGATCCCTGGACGTTTTGGGGAAGGAGGCACTTCCTCATGTCAGCGATCAGCCTGTACATGTCGTAGCTCATGTACGCCTCCTTGGCTGCGTACACGATGTGAGCTTTGTCGAGTTTCTCCATCCAGGCCAAGTGCCAGACACACTTGTCCTTGTTGCAGGAATCCTTCATGTCTCTGTAGTAGGGGTCGATAATGGCCTTGGCAAGGTGAACTAGTGAGTCCTTCTGATGCTCCTTGTTGCCCCAGATCTTGTATTGGCCCTGGACGTCGACAAGATTCTGGCAGGCGATGCCTGAATTCTCGAGCGCCTTTACATCGTTGGTGATGTCCACCATAGCGAACATGTAGTGGGGGCTGTTGACAAACCTGGCAAAACGCTAGCAAGACCTTGTGGCCAGGCAGTAGTGGTAGATGAGGACATGGTGGCGTACACACATCTGGACGACAGCGACCTTGGGACAAGACCCGACACGAGTGCGGGTGTACTCAAGGTCGAACTCGACCACCTTGTACTTCTCCTCAACATGCAACATCTCCATGATGTGGATGGAGTGCTCCACCCAGACCGGGTCATTGGTGTACACCAACGAGAGGTCCGTGAACCTTCTGTGGGTGTCCAGCACAGCATGCATGGTGAACTGCCGCTCATCGTCGGCAGTCGCTTGGAGCGCCATTGGAGCCGCGCAAGATACCCTCTAAGAATTTGTCATGGTGGGTGTGCTTCTTGCAATGGTGTGGCACAGTCGAAAGGTTGAAGATACACAAGGGTTAAATGGCCGCTATAATAAATGGGGTCCGGCCAGCCTATAATTGTCACGTTTTGTCACGGCGTTCATAGCGCAGGATTCCGGTGCACGCTTGACAACACCGCACCGCACGCGTTTCGTTTGACCACGCGTGGGCTCGAAGAGGCGCCAAATGTATCGTCGGTGAGCCTATTCCCGCGCTACCACGCAAGCTTCCCGCACGGCTAGATTGCCCACACATCAGGTAGAAGAGGGACAAATTGTGGGTGTTTATTGGCAAAAAGCTTTGTCAAAACGAAATGTGTGGAATGACTTCGGTCATAAATTTACCCGTGGGTGATGAGGTCAAAGTTACACAGAAGGGTGATGATGGACACTTGAGTATGATCATTAATTCTACGCTCTACGGGGCACACGGTTGAAGAAACCAACTATGTGCAATAATGTCGAAGATCGCAGTCGAGTTAGCTATATAGATCATGTGCTGTGAGACCGACAAGGTAAACAGATTCGAGAATGGTTAATAAAATCTGAGACCATTGCATATTAAGGTCAAAATAGTGCCATCAATATACGAGTCTCATATGATGCCATTTCAACGATTGTACCACAAAAGCTCGAAATATTACAAGGTTGAAATTCCAGAGTTATATGGCTCAAATTCAAAGATTACATGGTTCAAACTGATATTAGAAATGAAATTCAGCTCATCAGCTGCAAACGCTCGCGCTGATCCGCTGAACATGGATATCAGAGAGGTTCAAACTAATATTACCACTTCTAAGTCTGGTTTCGAAACCTCATAATTTTTGCAAAGGGGTCAACCACTGAGAAGTCATGTATGGGGGTGACACGATGACTTCCGATTACTTTGTCATCTGAAGTTCCAAAATGAAATTCGGCATTTTTGGAGCCTAATCCATTCTGCCGTAGGCACCGGGGCTGATCAACAAACCATTCATTTTTGTGAAATAAATGTAGGTCAAACCTCATTACCTTCAGCACCCTTGCTCTGACAACAAAGAACCTGGCGAATATAATCTCCGGTAAGGTCCCTCGGTAGGAGTTCAAAGTAATTTCTGAGAGATGCAGATCTAGGCATTCGACGTGATTGTTAGTTTGTATCAGATTATCCACCACTGGGCCTAATCTTATCTACAAAAGAAGAAAACATGTTAGTGCCTACATGCAGTTTTGAACACTATTATAGGCCTATTTGGTTTGCAGGATTTGTAAAATGCACTAACATGCCATCTTCGATCTGACATGATTAACATGGGCATTTGATTACAATCTAGAAAAATGTAGCCTTCTTCACAAGAGGTTGGAGTGGATGAAAAGTTCCCTAAGAAACTAGTACAGATTAATCCAAAGGAGAAATGCATATGGATTGTAACCATATGGGTCAAGCAACCAATATGGGGGGGACATGTATGTACTGAAATCCTCCAAAAGAATCCTTCAGAAATCGTAGTACATTGTCATTGTAAACTTGGAAAAAGGTGTCACAAATTGAACTCCCTTATGGTTAACATTTAACAGGAAAGGAACATCACCTCGATATATAGCTTCTCCAGGCACGGAAAGCATCTCACGAAACTGACAACTTGCTCCAGGTTTGGGCCGATAGATTCTAGTACCAAGACCTTCACTGTGCGCAGTTTCGGGGTCAAGCTTGTCGGAATCATTTTCTGGATGAGAGACGAACAAACATCTTCAAAACTAGAAATAATGTTAATTTGTAGAAGGCGGTAGAAGGTGGTTGTTGTACCTGAACGGGTGTGGATCCAATAACAAGTTCAGAGTATTTGTCAGACGAGTAGGCCACCACTGTCAATTTTGGCGCAGAAATGACATTGATTCTTGTTGGACCTTCTTGATCAACTACAAGTAATCTCTCAAGTGCACGTGTGTCCTCAATGACCATACCATGGCACACATCTTGTGATGTCTTCCTGCCGCACCAGCAACACACATAAATAGTCCGGAGAGTCATGGAGGTGATGTGGAAGCTACTCAACCCACTGATTGCCTGAAGACAAAGGTACTCGAGTGCAGTACAACCATAGAGCAGGCGCTCCATGTCACCGTTTGGGAGGCAGAGAGCAACAAGCTTGAGGTGCTTCAGTCGTGGTAGAATAAGAGCAGGCGCGTCACTAAGGGGGGTGGCAGTTCCTGAACTTGGCGACGCGTAGCGTGGGCGTGAAGCGGAGCGCGGACATTGGCAGTGAGCGCATATGCCCATGATCAAAAGTGAGCTCCTCGAGCTGATCTAGGGCAGGGGATCAGAACCAGTCGTCAAGCTTGGCTTGGTCCTTGCGTTTGGAACGCAACTTGCCCATTCTAAGGCCTATGGTTGGGCCAAGGTGATTGCCGAGGATCTTGGAGAACGCTTCCAAGCTTTTGCGATAGCTATGGCAGAGCTCATGGGTGTCGATGAGGTCAAGAGGGGTGGAGTTCCATAGGGGGCGCCACCGCCGGGAAAGGACGGTTGTCCGCGCCCCATATTTGATTGGGAGGAGGGAGATGATGACTATCAACATATCATCAGGGATGCTGCCGATGAAGTCTATGCCTGCTGGAGCCGCTTGGGGTTCTTGCTCGCCCCGCCTCCGGTTGTTGGCAGCCCCATTCTCCACCTCCAGAGTCTCCTTGTCAGCGGTGCTTTCTAATAGAAGTGGGAGTACATGCAATATTTAGTTAAAACAGGGCAATAAAAAGTGTATTGGTAACTAGAAGTTATTAGGTATGAATATAGTAAGAAAATGGAATAACAATCGGTTGCTTAAATACTACACAATTCATTTGATATTGCTGGGTAAGTCAACATGCAGATACTTGAAAGAAAACTTACTTCGAACAAAGTTTGGATGAATGATATCGTCGGGGAAATTAGCATATATCTCATGACCAAGCCCTTTTATGTGCAGTGCAATTATAGTGCCAGCTTTCAGTACATAAAACTTAGAAATTCCTTTCTAAAGGCCAGTGCCAAAATATGAGTCACCATGTTCACCAAGTCTTATAGTAGCAATTATTGTAAATCCATGGTTTGTGTTCAGTATGACATCCCCGCAATCTTGATTTATGTAAAGGGAAAGATTGTGCACTACAGATTATGTTGCATAGCAAGGGATGCACTGCAGAAAATGGTAGGATTGCTAAAGAAAATATGGTAACATGCAAATATGGGCCCAAATTGAAAGAACTGTACAGCAGTTGAAATCGAAGGACAAAAATCTACAATTTAACAGATAGGGTAAACATGATGTCATGGAAATATGAGAGTAATCAAAAGAACAATACATCATTAATTTGCCTAATATGGAAAGAAGAGGGGAAAAGCCCCTTTGACGTATATGGTGCATGTGGCACCTTTTATCCAAATGTAGCAATATTTAGAATATGTTCAGGAATGTAGGCCATGCCAACCAATTTAGGGTGAGATTGAACATACCGCGCGCATCCTAAAGTCATCTGGTATAGTGAGATGGAATGTCTAGCGGAGGGCGCAAAGTCCTGATGTGTCCGCGCACTGTACACTCTATGAATGAAAGAAAACCCTCAAATCAGCTCGAATAAAAATGAATTCACGGCGATTTCGGCCGGGTGATTAAAGGAGGCAAATGAACTTGGATAAGAGATGAGATAATATCTCATTGAATAAGTTACCTTGTTGTCCATGACAAAGAACCCTCAGTACGATAGATTCGCCAACCGAGCGGAGCTGGGTCGACCGCGAGCAGCGTCGAGAAAGTCGATGGCGATAGGCGGTGGCAAACAGAAGTGGCGAAATGCGATGGGGTTTGTTGGCAACCTGGCGGCAGTGGCATGCGGCGAGCTAAGTGGTTACCGCCGCGATAGGCGGTGCCATGCATATACGCGGAGGAGCTTGTGCAGGTTGAATGGGGACCGGAGGGGGTGGCAGGCGGGGTGAGGGTTTTTTTGACGTTGGGATGATGAGGGTTTTCTTTTTTGAATTGGGTGGTGAGGGTTTTCGTCCCACAAAGGATTTCGGAGGCAACGGTTTGCTAGAGCCAACCGTGTGTGATTGATGCAACAGGCAAAATGAAATTCATTGCACACGGTTCCAATTTTAGGAACCGTGTGTGATTGATATACTACCTCCGTCCTGATTTATTGGCCCCCTTTGTAATTTGTACCAAATTTTGACCAAATATTTAACTAAGAAGTTTTTATGCATATCACAGAAAATTATATCATTGAACACTGTTCAAATACGCATCCAAGGATATATTTTTTGCTGACCTGCACTAACATTTTGTGAGTTAAATCTTTGGTCAAATTTTAACACAAATTACAAAGGGGACCAATAAACCAGGACGGAGGTAGACTCCATCAACCGAACTGATTGCATCCATATCCCACATTTAGACATAAGTAAACATAGATTAAACATACTCAGACATAGATAATAAGCGTACACAAGCATAGTTCAACCATAAGTACATAGTTGAACCATCATTAAGCATACTCAAGCATACATAGTTCGATCCCACATCTCATCTCATATGCCGACATGATCCTGAAGCTTCTCCAGGTACTCGGCGTACGCGCCGTGCGCCACCCTGCGAGAATACTTCAGCTTGAAGGAGCCAACGGCCCGTCCTCTTGCATGCACCAGAACACTTAGATACGTGTCATGAACCTTGTTGTTGCAAAATGGGCATCAATAGCTGCCGTTCTAGGTCCTAATACGCCTGTTATGCATTCCCACATAAAGCTCCCTCGGGATTTGCCTCTTGTACCTCCTCTGGGTATCTTCATCCTCACTGTCCACATCGTCAGAAACACCTATACAAATAGTAAAACAAATTTGGCATCAAATCAATGTTTACATGCCGTGAAGTAGGATTAGGAATTTATGGATATTTTTTATACATATCCAGAGATTATGGTTCAATTTTTAAGCACGGTCCTCTATGTACAGACCAATGTTGAAGAAAATAATGGCACAAACATATATGTAGGTCAATCAAAATCAATTGTCAAGTCCTGGCTAGGAATTATTAGCACGAACACTAACCCTAGTTGGATTACTAGCAGAAATCATTTGCCCAGATGAAACAACTAATCACTTATCACTTGTACCATTCAAACAATCAATACACTACACGGATCTAATGAAACTTACTCAGATTTCATGGATTGGGAGAAAATAATCATAGGATTTCTATTCCAAAAAGGGGGAGGCAGGAGTAACCAGAGAAGCCCTAGGATCTATTTGACACATAAATGGGTATAGATGACTAACCAGTTGTCCATCGTCGTTGGAGTCGTCACCGGAGTGGTCGTGGGAGTCATCGCCGGGGTCGTTGCCCGAGTCGTAACCAGAGTCGGTGTGGAACTCCTCTTCTGGCTGTGGAAGCTCAACACCGTCGATGACATCAGGGTGCAGCGATAACTCGCCGGCAGTGATGGCAACCTTTGTCTCCATCTCCACGTCGTGCTCCGGTGCTTCAGCAGCCCCGGCGTTGTCGGTCCCTCCGATGGGGCGCTTCGGCGGCATCCTCATAGACTGACGGCTTTGATGACTGAGAGCGGCGTCGAGGATGCAAGCGGAGAGAGAGGATTGTGTGTGTGTGGAGAGGATGGGGGGCGCGGTCGCTCAGGAGCACCATTAATATGGAGTAGTAGGAGAGAGGCGAGCGGCGGTTAACCCGCCGGCTCGACTCCAAGTGAGCTTGTGCACCGGACTGCTGGCATGCCTACCGTTATTTCACACAGCTACTCACACGCCTCCCGATGACACTGCACAGCGAACATGCCTTCATCAATTCACACACCTGCACGCACGCCGCCCGATCTGCCTGCGCAGCGGACTGCTCGCGTGCGTCCCGTCAACGCATGCCTGCTCGCACAGCACACGGGTCGCGTGGCGGCACGTATATTATTTTTCTATTTGGATGATTAATGATGTTGCTTTATTGCTTAACCGAAGCATGGCATGTATCAATTGTTGGTCTAACGCTCACGGTTCGAATGAATAATCCGTTTGGGATATTGGTTCCCAATTATTAATAATCTCCCGTTTGTAATTAGATAAAGATTACATCAAAACTGCTCTCAAATTTGGCAAAAAAAGTACAATGCCACTTTGTATTGGTGTCCATATGAAAACACGATAAGTTTCATGAACTTGAAATAAGTTTTGGATGTACTAGAATTCAAAAATCAAGATTATCAATGTTTGAAATTTCTTGCACGGGGAGTAAACATGCACCTAGTGGGACACATGTGTTTTTGCAATCCATTTAGGCGCACTGTCACGTGTGCATGTAGCTTAAATTTGATTTTTGCACATTATTCCCATAGACAATCAATCAATGTACAAAAACGTCTTAATGATCTCTGTTTTTTTCAAAATTAAAATGTCCCTCCTTTGGTAACATATGTTCACCGCGGGATAATTTAACATGCATCGTAGTTTCGGTGGATTCGCGGTGTGTGTGGGTGTGTGTGTCTGGGGGGTGGCGGGTGGCTCGCAGTACACTATGAGTTGTGACCCACCGTGTGGGTTGGCCGTTTTGTTAGGCAGGTGCCACATCAGAGTCATGAATTCATTATTTAAAACATTACACAACCCTTTCATACATACATGTTTTGGCCACATGCAGTCGATGGTTGTCCTACACGCCACTCGCTACTCCTGTGTGGTGCTTTCTGTGGGCCCGTGAGGTCGTCGTCCATCACTTTGATGAACAGCTGGCAGTGAGGTTAATTTGACTAGCAAGGTAGAATCTTTTTGTTTGTGTTATGGTGAGAGTATATATGTAGTACGCGTCGAAGAGGTGGGAGAGGACTAGCATATATACTATACGTACGCGTCTGTGGACAAGTACACCTCACTCGCTGTCGGGACTTTTCAGTTTCCGAGGCACGTGCCACATCAAAGTTGTGAAATTGGCTATTCAAACATCACACAACACCTCTTTGGGCCGCATTCATGCAGGCGGTGGTTATCCTAGCTAGGACACTCATGTGTGACACTTCCATGTGTGGGCCCATGAGGCCATCGTCGATGCATGCATCACTTTGACCTACATCGGGAGAGGTTAATCAATTTCACCATCGAGGAGGGTTCTTTTGGGTTGTATTACGGTAGGAGCATATAGTATGCATCAGAGTGGGGGAGAGGACCATCATATGTAGTACGCTTCATGAACCTCGCTCTGTGTGGGGGGTTTATGGTTTTTGAGGCATGTGCCACATCAAAGTTGTGCATTTGGGGTATTCAACATATGTTTGGTCCACATGCAAAGCGATGATGTGGTTGTCCTCTAGCACCCACTTAAGCGGTTATCAGTGATATCGATGCTTTCCATCCGTGGGCCTGGTTGGTCCATTGCTACTTTTTGCCTGACAACAAGAGAGGTTAATTTGAATTAGGAGGGGATTATTTTTTTGCTTGTAATACAGTATATATATAGGTCATGCTCTGGGATGACATGATACAGTTTGAGCACACACACATGCATGTGTACGCATGAATCCCTCACATCCAGTCGAAGTGGCTAGTACAACGAAACGTCATGAACCGATCTCGCTCTGTGTGGGGACTGTATGATTTTCAACGCACGCGCCACATCAATGTTGTGAAATGGCATTCAAACATGCATGCATGCAATACCTCCATACATATGCATGTAGTGGTTGTCTTCCAATGGTACACTCCCTCGCGTGGTTATCGGCAACAAGCCTATATATTCGTGGGCCTGTGTGGACATTCATGATCACCTTGACCGACAACAAGATAGGTTACAATGGCAGACTCTTCTTTTGGTTTGTATATTAGAGGTCATGGTGAGATTCAGACCTAATTAAGTTTGAGCGCATATACTATGCATGCATGCATGCATGAATCCTCATCGTCGGCTTGAAGTGTGGTGTAACATACATATGCATCGTCAACCTAACCCTCACTCAGTGTGGGGATTTCTATTTCGAAATCACGGTGCCATATCAAAGCTGTTCCATTGTGTATTCAAAACACACCTCTCCATACATATGTTTGGGCCACACGCATGCAGTGGTTGTCTTCAGGGACTAGCTACTTGCGTGATTATTGGCGAGCTAGCCCATCTCCGGGGTCGCATGGACGGCCATCACTTTGACCAACAATAAGAGAGAGGTTGTACGAGCAAGGTGGATTATTCTTGGTCTGCTTTATGATCCATCTTGGTGAGATGCCTCTCCGGCCCGCCGACTGAAAGTGCGTGTGTGGGAGGCTGCTAATTCGCACTTTGCTAGGTGAACCTCGGTTTGGGGGAGGGCATGCATTCATAGCTTAGGATTCCCTTCATGCCGACACGAGGGGGGCTGCTAGCTACTTCACACTTTGCTAGGTTAACCTCGGTTGGAGGGGCATGCATTCATAGCTTAGGATTCCCTTCATACCGACATAAGGGGGGCAAACAATACCGTGTGCTTTGCGATATAGCTGCCACATCAAAGTTGCATTTGGTATTTGAACATCGAACCACCCTTTCATTAATAAATTTTGTCCAAATGCAAGCGTGTTCGTGTTCTCACCCTCTCCCACGTCATTTTTCATCAAATTTATGAACATTAAACAAATCGGATGACACAACAGACACGGTTCACTCAAACTAACCGTGTGCCACGGCGGTGCCCCTATTACGCACATATCCACACAGTGCATTGGGCTCCACAACGCTTCCTCTCTCAAAAATATCTACCCGCCTGCAGCTTTTTTCTGTTTGATACCACATAGTTATTGTGTTTCGACCGTGTGTGATGTTTCTTGTTCCCAATCCCGCCTGCATCCCTCGAAAATATCTGCCCGCCTCGAGGGTTTTTCTGTTTCATAACACACGGTTGTTATCTTCGGACCGTGTGCGATGCACCATCATCAAAATTTTCAATAGCCCCAGCATTTCACTCCCGCATTTGACTCCCGCGTAGTAAAATTTTCAGTACCCGTGTCATTTCCTCAAACACAGCCCCCTCTCCACACACACACACATACACACCAAAACCTCCTCGGGCGTGCGCACACACACACACCCTCCCTCTCTCGAAACCCTAGCAAGGTCCCCACCATCGCCGCCACAAGGCCTCCATTGCCAATATCTGCCGGTTTGCCTGTGCATCTTACCCACTGATCTCCATACCCAGGCCGCCTCTAGTTTCTTAGATGACGCCTGCCAGACGCCCCCTTTCCGACAGATCCCCATCCCCCACTCTCGAGCAGCGACTGGCCCAAAAGAGGTGTATCGCAGTGTCTTCGCCCAACGTCGTCGAGGAAGCTGACAACCATTGCTGGCCGCAGGCACTCAATCAACGGGCTAGAGTATGCGGGTATGTCACGGATGCCGGCTACAACATCGAGGTCATCGATAGCGACGGCCTAAGGCGGGCTATGTCACAGGTTAAGTGGCCCACCCCAACCCCTCGGGTTCAACCGCCGTCGATCTCATCCATGGCCCCACCGCTGATCTCGTCTGGCTCGTTGTCAAGATTTTGCCATCCTACATCGCTATCGAGCCCCTTTTGTCATTTCTGAAGGACACGTTCTGCGACGCTGGCTTGGGATCAACAGCTTCCAAGTCAGACCTCATCAATGGCGACAACGAGGAGGGCACCCTCTCCGGCTCTTCCAAGGGGAAAGAGCCCATCTGCTCTTCCAAGGGGAAAGAGCCCATCTGCTCTTCCAAGGGGAAAGAACCCATCTGCGACATCAGGGAGGGCGCCCTACAGCCATGCTCTTCCAAGGGGAAGGAGCCCATCTGCGACAACATGGAGTGCATCCAGGGTCCGTGCTCTTCCCACGGGAACGAGCCCATCTGTGACAAGTGAGGAAACCCATGAT
>NW_024121007.1:0-15165 GCF_003073215.2 Triticum urartu
TTTACCTCCATCGAGAGGGCCCGAACCTAGGTAAAACTTCGTGTCCCTTGCCTCCTGCTATCATCCGGCCTAGACGCACAGTTTGGGACCCCCTACCTGAGATCCGCCGGTTTTGACACCGACACTAACCTTTGAGCAGCCATTGGGATCCTCAGTTTTAGAATTCAGGAACAAAAATAACCCCAGAAACACCCTGCAGAAATTTGTTGAACCAATAAGCTAGAAGCAATCACAAACACTTGGGCGACAATAACTGCAACAAATTAAAAGCGGAAATCAACATCAGTAGGAGCCCGACCAGAGTATATATATTAAGTGCCAAGGGATTGTATTGGGAAAGGGAAATCTGCATCAAAATTGAAGATGAGGGGCGACATAGTGGAGAAGCGTAGCTCTTGATGCTACTGCAGTACTGCTGGAGGAAGAAGGGAGAAGAACCTGGGTGACTGGACAGAGCATATGTAGGTACCTGACCTCCACCATCCGTCTTGAGGCGCAACCCCACTCCATTAATGCACTAATGTTCTGTAGAAACGGCTGCTCCGCGCACTGCATCCTCATCAATCTCTATCTATGCGTGATTAGAAACTGAAGTGTAATTGTGTGTTTGAAGTCTGAGCGGAGCAGTTTCCAAAAGATGAGGCGCCATTACCCCCTTTCTGCCTCGCTGGCGGATCTCCTGACGGCTAGATCGACCGGCCCCGGATCCTCTCGCACCTCGGTTGCATCCCACCGCAGGTCGCCTGCGTTGCTTGTATCCAGCGCCCGCTGCACCCTCTCCCCTGATCTGTTCCTCTCTCAAGCATTTTTTTCTTTTTATTACAGAGACGAGAGCCCTTTGTCCGTTCGCGATCTTGGGCTGAGCATGGAGGCCCAATCAACCACAAGGCTCCAAAAAAGTCACCAGAGTATCTGCCCTTACGGCCTATAGCCCATTTCGAGGTAAACACGACATCAAGGAATGATCGAACGATCAGGATTGCCCACCAGACTAAATCAAACGGTCAAGAACGCTTAATTCGTGAGAGGGCAGGGATTAGGTGTGGTTTTACTGTTCTTAATTCCATCAAAATACTTTCTTACAAAACAATGACTTCTTATTAAAGTGCAGCTTAAAAATTCATAGGTATTTGAAACTAATCATAAAAGAGCTATAACCACTCTTGAATATATATATATATATATATATATATATATATATATAAAAACATTTACCCGTTATGATCCACAAAGTGATGCTGCAAATATAAATACTCCTCTGTTTGGGTAACACTTAAAACTAAAATTAGATCTTATGCATAAGAAGCCAAAAAGAAAACCATGGTGATTACCATAGCTGAAAAAGCACTTCGATCCTACCTTCCTACATCAGGCAATGAATCAAACTCTACTCTCTATAACCACAATTTATCCACTCACAACTTTGAAAGAGTTTGTAAGAGTGTACTGAGCAGGCAACTGACATTTAGTTATATTAGGTTCTGAACATTGTTCCATGCAAACCGATCCATTTAAGCCTGTAACTGGAGAAACTTTTGTGTAAAACTCATAAAAAAGGTAAAGAACACAACATGAACAATGCATAAAGCAGCTCCTACCTTCAGCCAGGACCGGACACTGCCGGTTGCGACAAGGAGAACTTTAAACTCTGATTGTTGTCGATTTAGTTAACTGACACCTAGAGCGAGAAAATAACAATTTTTAGTATGAACAGGGCTCAATGGCATCATCAGTGGGTGAGTTGTTGTATTTAAATTAGCATTCAATGGCAGGGACTTTACTAAGCATATGATAGCAGCAGTTGATAACTCAACTAATATGACAATATGTACCAGTAGAAGCAACACTAATGATACACTTGCCATTCTTAATGCATGATTATAGAATTACAGAATTAATCTATCAAACATGGTGGATATGGAGGAGTACAAATCAGTTACAAATAGAATCGAGAAAAACATATCAAAGCCATGTACCATAAAGTAGAATTACCTTCATCAAGCCATGTACCATAAAGTAGAATGGAGAAAAACATATCAAGCCATGTACCATAGATGCCAAAATCAAGCACCAAGATCCAGATTCTCTGATTATTTGGTAACCGCTGAAGATTAGCGGTAATTCTGAACAGTCGAGTATATCAATAAGGGATAATAATATTAACCTGTATGACTATCGGTAATTCGGAACAGTCAAGTATATCAACAAGGGATACAAACATTAACATGTATGACTATGGAATATGCTGGTGTGTCAACGTATCTCTATACTTTCATCGTGTTAGATCAATGGAATGCACGAACTCAACATGATTGATCTAACAAAAACAAAGCTGGACCAAAGTAATGAAGCCAAGGGAACATTAAGTTTTAATCGTATAACATACCATTTGATAGCAACCACGAAAAATAGTTTTTAGAGATAACTTCCTGTTACAAAACCTGAAAAAATCCTCAAGGCCTGGCCATGTTGTAATCACTATCTACATCAAAGCACTTGAAATTTCGAATTCTGGCTGCCAAAGAAAAGAGAATATCAGTTGATTCCTTTGTGAATAAAATAGACTAGACTAAGCAAGAGCAAGGAAGCGAAAAGAAAACACATATATTGCTTCCTCCTTAGAAGTATTTTGTATAGCTTTTACTCATACAACAACCGTTGATGTTTTGTCTTAGATGTGATTGCCTAGCAAAATAGTCGATGTTCCTCCTCGCTTGTCTCAATCAAGAACACGAAGAAAATCAAATATATAGATGTAAAACAGAAATTACTTGTAAATTCAGTATGGTTCAATCAAACTATGGCTCCAATACAATAAAAATAGTAGACCTTACTATGTATTTAGGCAAATCAAAGAAATAGATAATTTCTTGGCTAATAAAGTGGACCTCAACCAAGACTATAAAATAAACCAGAATTGCAGATGATAAAATAAAAATTATGCATGTGTATTTATTTTGCAGAGAAAAAATTATAGACGAGCAGTTCGCTAATGCAAGAATAACATCTGCAGAAGAAGCAGGTACATATGAAAATTGTTGGACGATTTTTAGCCATAGAAGAAATGCAAAAGAATAGTGAGCATTGGCAGCAAACCAGGCAATGGAAGGGAGAACGTTATATCACCTCCAGTAGTTTACTCTCAGGTTGCCAGAAGGATACAACAGAAGCGGCAAGCAAGAGAACTTTGGAAGCACATACAAAGTATTTCCTGCAGTAAACTATGTTAAGAAAGAACATCCTACTTATTCAAACATTTAATGTACATGATTGTGCATGATATTTCAGAGTTAATACACCATAGGGCAATTTGTAGTTCAGATCTCCGCAACTGTAGTTGATGTGTATAGTATAGTAACCATTGCTTAGGTAAATGCTGGGAGGTCCATGAGAAGCCAGGTTCCACTTGATAAAATAATCAAACACCAAACAATTCAATGCAGACAAAACTAAAATTAAATCCAGTGAAACCTACACAGATAGATATGATTAATTGAAGAGAAGAAGACAGTTGCACATCCTGCTGGACGAAGCTAACATATATCAAACAAAGGAGCTTACCTATGTCTTGGGACTGCTTGCTGCTGCCATCGACGATCTCTCTAGCAGGACCATCGCCATCCCCAGGACCATCAAAGAAGCTAAATGTTGTTTGTTCCTCCTAGCTCATCCCAATTAAGAACACATATCTCTCCCTAATAATAAACCACCGATCGCTTCTGGTCGTACGTCGTCAGCGATCTTACAAAAAGCCCCTCTATTTTCGAGAATTCAACCTGCAGTCCCTGTTTAAGTGAATCGGGGAAAACGATTCGTTTTTGCACAATACACCCCGTCGTTTGGATTATTCAACCCGTGGTCTGAGCAAATTTGGGTAAAGAAAAAACACAACCAAAGGAGGAGCACGGGCTCGCCTACTCTCCCTCTTGCTCAAGTCCTCGCCGCAGCCACCACCACCCACGCCGGCAGCTTCCGGCGAGCTCCGGCGCCGCGCAGCACGCCACCCAACTCCCCACGGTCCACTCCTCCCTACCCTCCGGCCAGATTCTCCGCTCCCGGCCTCTACCGCCCGCTCGAAACGCCACCCCCATGGCTAGGGTTTCGGGCAGGGCTTCGCCGGCGCGTCTCCGGCGGCCCAGGTTCGTCCCTCCTTCCTTCTTGGCTGGGATCCACCACCCCTACACGTCACATTCTCTTCATGTCCTCTGCTGCAGATGCAGATGGAGCACGCCATGGGAATTCCCCATCCACCATGGTCGCCGCCATCAAGGGCTTCTTCACGGAGATGTGGAGGACGCCATGGACCTGCAGCTCCAAGGTTCTATCTTGTCCACATCCCCTCCCCTCCCCTTCCCGTCCCTTCCTCATCTCGTTTCCTTCCCTTCCCATGCAGGTCAACAGGGAGGAACCCTAGCCATAAGCACCTCCTCGGATGACGCCTCTGCTACACCAAGATAGGTCAAGCAACCCCCATCTACTCTCTGTCTCTCCCATTAGCACAAGTCCAGTTTTATTTTGAACAAAATTCTGCTACTACACAAACAAGTCCATTAACAGATCTATTTTTATTTAATTGATATCCTTCCAAACACAAACAGTGTATATATGATGTGCTATTTTCATTTTTGTGCTTTTATTTGTAAGCTCATAAAATAGTTACACTAGAAATGCCATGTAAGTTCTTAGTGAGCGAGTGGATTACACTTGTGTAAACCCAAAAGTGGCAGAGGCGAGTTTCCTCTTAAGCTTTGTAATATTCCTTATTTCTTCTTAACAGAGATATATATGATATCTACATGGCTGCTATGCTACTTTTTTTGTGTGATGAATCATTGTGAGTTTCGAAGAAACTTCCAATGTTACCTCCGCCAAGTTTGCCGGCAGAAGAAGCACATCCATTGAGCCGTTCAATGTCGCCTGCGGTGGCTACACCAGAGGTATGTATCCCCTTGAAAGCTAATCAGTTGATAGAAATAGAAGCCCCTATTTCAGTTTATTGTTTCTGAATTGGTGCTACTTCTGATGGCTCTTGTTTCAGTTTATTGTTTCTGAATTTATACTTTGAATTTAGTAGATAGAAGCCCCTGAAATTTGACCCATCTATGTTATGTCACATCCAACAGATAAAATCATATTTTTGTGTGTGTTATGCACCAAGATGGCTTAGCATCAGATGTTACCTATTACAATTTATACTTTGTTTTGTGGAACAATTCATAGAAGGGTGCACAATATGGCAAAGTATATACGCAATTCTTGTAATTCTAAAATAATATGTTGCCCAAAATGAACAATTTATGTAGTTGCAAATTTTACTGGAGCGATTTCCACCGAAGGAAGTGATGTTCACAGTCGTAGTTTTATGTTTTGATCTATTTTTCCATTTTTTTTACAAGAGCAAACTCTACATGATGCAAGCTAACTCCCAGAGCTTATACACACTAACTGCTACTGACTCCCAAAGTGAACACATTTTATTGGATAACCGCTGGACATTTAGTGGCTAACTGAACAAAATCGATAATGTGTAAATTACTGAAACAAAAAGTGGACCGAGCACACAACGTTGTACTGGTGTGGTTTTTCAGTCGGCTAGCTTCTACAGTCATCCAAGAGTAACACTAACTGCTGGAGCCAGGGTAGAAAGATAATGAATGAATTCTGATTTACAGAATGATCTTGTTAAAGGGTAGAAAGAGCTTTTGTTCAACTTTTCCCTCGGATGTTGGTTTTACTTGCTGATAGTTAATCCCAATGTAACCTGTTTGTATTCATGTATGTAGGAGCTGATAGGCCTTCTTATTTGACTTGTAGATGCACACCAAGCGTTTTTCTTTTGATGTACTTTACGCACCTATTTGTTCTGGAGATGCTCCTTTTGTGCATTCGTTTCAGACATTATTTTATAACTTCCGTCCATTGAGAAATTCTGATTTAGTTGATTTATCTATGCGCTTTGTGTTAAGTAAAGATAACCTTATGTGAAGAACTGAAGATAAGTCAGACAGGGTTACCATAACTTTTGTCCATTCACACAAATGCTGATGGCCGGGTTGTGTTGATCTGATTAGTGTTGGCAGACAATGTAGTTTTCGATTGCTCTTGTTTCAGTTTATTATTTCTGAATTGCCCAGTAGATAGAAGCTCGCTAGATTATGGTGATTAGTCCAACGTTGTTGGATATTTCTTCAATCAACATCAATCTGTGTAACCTTTCATTGGATGTAGGCCACTGGTACCTGCTGCTTTTCTGATAATAGTAAACTCCAGGAGTTCTCAGTTTAGACATACTTTCAGAGATTTGTACAGTTCAGACAAGTAATACTAAATTGCTATAATTTTTTGATTTGTGATAGTGACCACCTGCGCATCGTCTCTGCGGCAGCTGTGTGTCGTGGCATACATACTTAAACTCTGAACTCTATTCAATGGTGTTGTAAAAACATTGGCTCATAGGTTTTGTTAGTAACTATTATTCAGAACATTTTCTTTTAACTCAAAGTCATTTGTGATTCACATCGAGAGTGTGGAGGGTTTAAGTCCAGAAATACTAGCTGACTGCCAATGAATTAATGATTAGACATTTTTAATCCTATTTACTTGTCCTCTAGGGTAACCATGGTAGCATCTTGAGCCCAAGAACAGTGTTACTGCCATTTAACGCCGCGATGTTTTAGCTCCAGGAATTTGGACCCTCCTGCGATAAGAATCAGTTGAAAAGGTTGGTCTATGCTACTTCTCTAAGGATGATTAGATGTGCTTTGTTGTTAATTGTAGTGATAGTGACTATGATTGAATTGGTAAGATGACAAATTGACAGTTATTGCTTGATGATCTTACTCTTTTTCGTCACATTGCATACTTCTTAGATGGGAATCATCGAATGTATACATATATGACAGTTATAACTTATAGGGGGGACACCGTATTAACTGTATTTTATTCCTAATTGAGCAATCTTATAGTTGTGTGGTGGTGTGGGGGCGGGGGGGGGATTATTTCTTTTATACATCTGGCATCAATTTGTTCCTTATGAGGAAGATTTTCATGTGGTAGTCATATGCTTTGCGTGCAACTGTTTGTATGCTGCAAACCTGGGTTGTGCAGGCAGCATCTGGTTTCTTCATTTGCTATTTTTATGTAGTTATGTTCTCGAAAGCAATTAAATTTTTCATCTTGCACCTGAGACAAACCTAGAATCTAGATCACAAGGGAAATATGATGTGAATCACTTTTTCTATTGTTTCTAAAGTTAGTTATGGTCGTCAGAATTTATTAAGCATCATATCTTTGATATGGCGGTCTACCTTTCCAAAAAGTTGTAGAAATTCTCACTTATTCTGCTTCAAGATGCTATAAGACTAGCTTAATCTGTAGCAAAGAACATTTTCTTGCTTAACCTTAGTTTCACTCTGAACTAAATGTGTGTTTTCATCCTTTTTACAGGAAAATTCGTGCAACAGGGATTTGACCCTAAACTCTTTTGATTATACAAACTACAAAGTGATCTAATTTCCATTTTCTCCCTATGCAGTCAATCAAAAGTCTTATTGGCACTTCTTGCTGCTACTACATTCATGATGACCACTGTGTCAAGCCTTCCAAGTATCTGCTCTCCTGATGTTTACACAAGGGAGACGCTACTAAGGAAGCAGAACATGGAGAAGTTTTCTTGATGTTTAGACAAGGGAGATGATACTAAAGAAGCAGATCGCGAAGAAGTTTCAATGAATTAGAGAGTTATAGATGCCAGCTGGTCCTCTACATATATGTTACCTGATAAAAATAAGAAAAATGCATGTGCTGCATTCATTAAGGCTAATAGCTCTCAATTTTGCCAATGGTAATGGGCTGTTGGGTATCAACCGAATGACAATAGTGGCCTGAGGGGTGGTAACATGGTTGCCTCTTGCGGAATAGCCATTTAGATATTATTTTGTTGTGTAATCTTAATCTCCATCCAAATCATATTTAATTTGTATGTTAATCTTCTCCTGGTGGAACGCATGGGCATGTTTCCTATACCATATGTGTATGATTTAAAATCAATAAGCAACTCAAGAAGTGGGTCCTAGGAAGGAGAGAGAAGGAATTAAAAGGAGCAAATTCGGCTATTATATAAGCAGAAAGGAAATAAAATGTTCCACTCATAAGGAAAGATAAGGAATAAAAAGGAGTAAATTTGGCTCTTATAAAGCAGAAAGGAAAGAAACATAAATTTCGATTGTACTATCATGAGCGAGAAGGAAAGAGAGGGAGTAAAATTCGCTCTTAAATGAATGGAATTATGAGGAAAAGAGTTAAAGAATGATGCTGTTGTTGGCTGTGAATGGGCTGAGACGAGGGACCAATTAAAATAAATGAGCATCATCGGTTGCACCTGCACATATTCAATGGCCCTCCTCTTCTCACATTCACATACAAAAGGTTGGCTGGCACCTTCATATTTTTGATAATGTTTGTTTGAATCTTCTGTGGGTTATTATGCTTGGCCACGTTTATATTACATCCAATATTATGTGTACTCATTTGATGTAAGGTTATTTTTAATAACTTTAATATTCAGTTTTTTTGTCGCGGATGAATTGTTGAACCGGCGGTCCAACCGGTGACAGCCGCAATGGTTCGGTTGCCTGTTCGGTTCTTAAAAATTTCGATGGCCGTGGAGGAAGAATACGACATAGTTCGCTGCTGGAAACATGCCCAAGTTCATGATAGAGACGAAAAAGGTGATTGTTCAACATCCTACAAATCCGTTTGCATTTAAATATTTTGAATGTAAAAAATGGATTATTTATTAAACTTTTAAAAAGTATACAACAATTTCACCATCTGTACATCCCATTGGGAACACACACACCACTCCTTTTCCACCCGGTGATAGTACAAGTGGAAGGACACGCCATCGAAGGACATGACTATGACTTTCTCAGTTCTATTCTACATAGTCCAGACAACAACAATCTGATTTTTAAATGCAGACACACAGAGTGTGTTGTTTTTAAGAGAAAGACTATTTCAAATTGTTTTTGGTCTGAAAAAAGGTTCACCATTTTTATATTCAATATTTCCAAAAAATGTATCAAATTGTTTTTTAAATGGTTGCATTTAAAAATGTTCTATTTTAAAAAAAACTCAATATTTTTGAAAAGCATGTGTTAAAAATGATGATATTAGAAAACCCTCATTTATAAAAATTATCAGAAATTAAAAAATTTTACTTTCTAAAAAGAAAAAAAATCATGTTTTCGCAAAAAATAAAAAATAAAACCAACTGACAGACAATTCCATGCACAACTACTCTTTCATCAAATGAAGGACGTTTTGCTCTAAAAAGGAAAAACAAATGAAGGACGTTAAGGTGGCTTCTTCACATCCACACATCTTACTCCAAAAAGAGATAATCATAATGGAATATAACAATTGTTGTGTAACGGCACACACAAAGCAGATTTTGTGATTTTTTTTGGTCCGTTGCATCGCACGGGCATTTGTACTAGTTACATCAAAGATAGATATCTTATGAGAGCTAACAAACTTTGCATCCCCGAGTCTTCTCTTCGTTTGTTACTTTTGCAGGAATCTCGTGGAGGAGGACTAATGGGACATTTTGGATGCGACAAGACATTCGTTGCGCTCTCCAAGAACTATTATTGGCCCAAGATGTTTCGCGACGTCAACCGCTTCACCAACCGATGCTCTACATGTCGCAAAGCTAAGTCTAAAACTCAATCCCATGGCCTTTATATGCCTCTCCCAATTCCATATCAACCATGGGAAGATATTAGCATGGATTTTGTACTTGGATTGCCTAGAACTAGAAATGGAAAGGATTCGGTATTTGTTGTTGTGGACCGATTTTCTAAGATGGCACATTTCATTCCTTGCAACAAGATAGACGATGCTTCACATGTTGCCAATCTCTTTTGTGGGGAAATAATGCATATACATGGAGTGCCATAGGGAAATATTATGACTACATGGAGTGCCAAAGACGATTGTCTCGGACCGCGACGTCAAGTTCTTGAGTTACTTTTGGAAGACCCTATGCGCCAAGCTCGGAATCAAGCTACTCTTCTCCACGGCGTACCATCCCAAAACCGACGGCCAAACGGAGGTAACCAACCGCACACTCTCCGCTCTACTTCGCGTGTTAATCAAGAAGACATCAGGGAGTGGGAGGAGTGTCTACCTATCGCCGAGTTCGCCTACAACCGCACAAGACACTCAACTACTGGCAAGTCCCCCTTCGGGGTCGTCTACGGATTCAACCCATTGCCCCCCTTGGACATTCTCCCTCTACCACTACAGGAGCGCATCAATATGGACGCAAGTGCACGTGTGAACCATCTCAAGAAGGTGCATGAGGATACAAGGCTCACCATCGAGCTCCAAGTACAACGACTTGCGACCAAGCTCAACATCAACAAACACCCCATGGTGTTCAACATTGGAGATCTTGTGTGGCTACACCTTCTCAAGGACCGCTTCCCCCATGAACGCAAGTCCAAACTTCGACCACGAGCGGATGGACCCTTCAAGGTGCTTGAACGTTACAACAACAACGCCTACAAGATCGACATTCGACGCGACAAGTACTCCGCGAGCGACATCATCAACGTCAAAGATCTCTCGCCCTACCATGGTGACGAGGATTTCGATCCGAGGTCAGATCTTCCCCAAGGGAGGGGAGATTATGCGGAGCATCCTACGGTCATCCCCATGGACCTACCATCGTCTCACGAAGTGCCAAGAGGACCTATGACTCGAGCTAGAGCTAGAGCTCTCGAGACCGAGGTGACTTCTCTCCTTAGTGATATTACATATGATCCTCTCGAGACATGGCTACTACCTAAGTCCGAGATGTTGTATATGATTAGGTGCCAAGAGGACCCTCACGAAGATGCACGTGAAGACGAACAAGCCGCCAAGTCCACGGATGAAGAGAACCAACGAAAGGAGAAGAAGGCAGCTCCAGGGCCCGGACATCTGGCCCCAGCCCCGGACATCCGACCGCTGGAGACATCCACTACAACAACGGTCTAGTAGCCGAAGCTATAGGACCCAGACATCCAGCCCTAGCCCCGGGCATCCGGCCCCGCTCCAGCCCGGACATCCGGCCACTACCCGGAAATCCGGCGCCCGTCACAGAACACACCCGAAGCTGAACCACTTCAGCCCGGACATTCGACCACCCCAGCCCAGACATCCGGACCCTCGTGAAGGCCCGAACATCCGGCCCAACGCCCGGACGTCCGGCTCCGTCTGTCTGCGCACAGTAAAGGGCCGAGGCCCATGTACCCTTTCGCCCCCTAGACTATATATACTCTCCTCCTACCTATGTTTTAGGGTTAGCAAAGTAGTATCTCATTAGAGATAGAGCTTTGCTCATCCATTATGGATCTACTCCACGAGAGAGACCGCGGCCCCTCTTCAGAGAAGATCCCCTTGGATTCAAGACCCCCCTTGGGTGGCCCCATCAAGACCTCCTTTGGAGAAGAACCGGTTATCCTGTATTGTCCCTTGTTGATCGTGGATCTTGTATCTCCTTTTGTGTTCATGGATCTAGAGCATGTGTGATCATACTTGTTGGTTTGAGTGTTTCTCTTATGTTCCCCTTTGTGATTTCCCCTCGTGTTCTTCGTGTTCATCGCGAGATCCGCTCCTTTCGTGAAAGATCATCCATCTAGGGTTCCACCCTACATCACCTTTCAAACACTCCTTTATGCTTTCTAGAAAATTCTACATCATTTCTGATCAACAATATGTTATTCACATATACTTACAGAAATGCTACAGAGCTCCCATTCACTTTCTTGTAAATACAGGCTTCTCCAAAAGTCTGTATAAAACTATATGCTTTGATCAACTCATCAAAGCATATATTCCAACTCCGAGATGCTTGCACCAGTCCATAGATGGATTGCTGGAGCTTGCACACTTTGTTAGCACCTTTAGGATTGACAAAACCTTCTGGTTGCATCACCTACAACTTTTCTTTAATCAATTCATTAAGGAATGTAGTTTTGATATCCATTCGCCAGATTTCATAAAATGCGGCAACTGCTAACATGATTTGGACAGACTTTTAAGCATCAATACGAGTGAGAAAATCTCATCGTAGTCAACACCTTGAACTTGTCGAAAACCTTTTTCGACAATTCGAGCTTTGTAGATAGTAACATTACTATCAGTGTCCGTCTTCCTCTTGAACATCCATTTATTCTGAATGACTCAGCGATCATCGGGCAAGTCAATCAAAGTCCATACTTTGTTCTCATACATGGATCCCATCTCAGATTTCATGGCCTTAAGCCATTTTGCGGAATCTGGGCTCGTCATCGCTTCCTCATTGTTCGTAGGTTCGTCATTGTCTAGTAACATGACTTGCAGAAAGGATTACCATACCACTCTGGTGCAGACCATACTCTGGTTGACCTACGAGGTTTGGTAGTAACTTGATCTGAAGTTTCATGATCATCATCATTAACTTCCTCACTAATTGGTGTAGGCATCACTAGAACTAATTTCTGTGATGAACTACTTTCCAATTCGGGAGAAGGTACAATTACCTCATCAAGTTCTACTTTCCTCCCACTCACTTCTTTCAAGAGAAACTCCTTCTCTAGAAAGGATCCACTCTTAGCAACAAAGATCTTGCCTTCAGATCTATGATAGAAGGTGTACCCAATAGTTTCTTTTGGGTATCTTATGAAGACACACTTCTTCGATTTGGGTTTGAGCTTATCAGGCTGAAACTTTTTCACATAAGCATCGCAACCCCAAACTTTAAGAAACGTCAGCTTAGGTTTATTGCTAAACCACAGTTCATACGGTGTCATCTTAACAGATTTTTAGACGGTGCCCTATTTAACGTGAATGTAGCTGTCTCTAATGCATAACCCCAAAACGATAGTGGTAAATCGGTAAGAGACATCATAGATCGCACCATATCTAATAAAGTACGGTTATGACGTTGAGACACACCATTACGCTGTGGTGTTCCAGGTAGCGTGAGTTGTGAAACTATTCGACATTGTTTCAACTGAAGGCCAAACTCGTAACTTAAATATTTGCCTCCACGATCATATCGTAGAAACTTTATTTTCTTGTTACGATGATTCTTAACTTCACTCTGAATTTCTTTTAACTTTTCAAATGTTTCAGACTTGTGTTTCATTAAGTAGATATACCAATATCTGCTTAAATCGTCTGTGAAGGTCAGAAAATAACGATACCCGCCACGAGCCTCAACACTCATCAGATCACATACATCAGTATGTATTATTTCCAATAAGTCAGTGGTTCGCTTCATTTTTCCGGAGAATGGAGTCTTAGTCATCTTGCCCATGATGCATGGTTCGCAAGCATCAAATGATTCATAATCAAGTGATTCCAAAAGTCCATCCGCATGGAGTTTCTTCATGCGCTTTACATCAATATGACCTAAACGACAGTGTCACTAGTATGTTGCACTATCATTATCAACTTTGCATCTTTTGGCATCAATATTATGAATATGTGTATTACTAGGATCAAGATTCAATAAACCATTCACCTTGGGTGTATGACCACAAAAGGTTTTATTCATGTAAACAAAATAACAATTATTCTTTAACTTAAATGAATAACCGTATTGCAATAAACATGATCCAATCATATATATTATGCTCAACGCAAACACCAAATAACATTTATTTTAGGTTCAACACTAATCCCGAAGGTAAATGGAGTGTGCGATGGTGATCTTATAAACCTTGGAATTACTTCCAGCACACATCGTCACCTCGCCCTCAACGAGTCTCTGTTCATTTCGTAACTCCTGTTTCAAGTTACTAATCATAGCAACTGAACCAGTATCTAATACCTAGGGGCTACCATGAACACTAGTAAAGTACACATCAATAACATGTATATCATATATACTTTTGTTCACTTTGCCATCCTTCTTATCCACCAAGTATTTAGGGCAGTTCCGCTTCCAGTGACCATTTCCTTTGCAGTAGAAGCACTCAGTTTCAGGCTTGGGTCTAGCTTTGGGCTTCTTCATGGCAGTGGCAACTTGCCCTTCTTCTTGAAGTTCCCTTTCTTTCCCTTGCCCTTTTACTTGAAACTAGTGGTCTTGTCAACCATCGACACTTGCTGCTTTTCTTGATTTCTACCTTCGCCGATTTCAGCATCGCGAAGAGCTCAGGAATCATTTTATGTCATCCCTTGCATATTATAGTTAATCACTAAGTTCTAGTAACTTGGTGACAGTGACTAGAGAACTCTGTCAATCACTATCTTATCTGGAAGTTTAACTCCCACTTGATTCAAGCAATTATAGTACCTAGACAATCTGAGCACATGCTCACTGGTTGATCTATTCTCCTCCATCTTGTAGGCAAAGTACTGTCAGAGGTCTCATACCTCTCGACACGGGCATGAGTCTGAAAACTAATTTCAACTCTTGGAACATCTTATATGCTCCGTGGCATTCAAAACATTTTTGAAGTACCGGTTCTAAGTCGTAAAGCATGGCGCACTAAACTATCAAGTAGTCATCATACTGTGCTTGCCAAACGTTCATAACGTCTGCCTCTGCTCCTGCAATAGGTCTGTCACCTAGCAGTGCATCAAGAACATAATTCTTCTATGCAGCAATGAGGATAATCCTCAGATCACGGAGCTAGTCCGCATCATTGCTACTAACATCTTTCAACATAGTTTTCTCTAGGAACATATCATAAATAAAATGGGGAAGCTATACGCGAGCAATTGATCTACAACATAGATATACAAATACTACCAGGACTAATTTCATGATAAATTTAAGTTCAATTAATCATATTACTTAAGAACTCCCACTTAGATAGACATCCCTCTAGTCATCTAAATGATCACGTGATCCATATCAACTAAACCATGTCCGATCATCACGTGAGATGAAGTAGTTCTCGATGGTGAACATCACTATTGTCAGTGTCAAAACCGGCGGATATCGGGTAGGGGGTCCCGAACTGTGCGTCTAAGGCGGATGGTAACAGGAGGCAGGGGACACGATGTTTTACCCAGGTTCGGGCCCTCTTGATGGAGGTAAAACCCTACGTCCTGCTTGATTTATTCTTGATGATATGGGTATTACAAGAGTTGATCTACCATGAGATCGGAGAGGCTAAACCC
>NW_024121008.1:0-9827 GCF_003073215.2 Triticum urartu
GCTGCAGTCCAGTACTCGCCTAAGTTTGTCAAATCCTACCAAGTGGTAAGCAAGCCTCCCACTCGGGGGCTTAGCTGCAGTCCAGTACTCGCCTAGGTTTGAAAAATCCTACCGAGTGGTGAGCAACCCTCCCACTCGGGGGCTCAGCTGCAGTCCAGTACTCGCCTAAGTTTTAAAAATCCTACCGAGTGGTGAGCAACCCTCCCACTCGGGGGCTTAGCTGCAGTCCAGTACTCGCCTAAGTTTGAAAAATCCTACCGAGTGGTGAGCAACCCTCCCACTCGGGGGCTTAGCTTTAGTCTAGTACTTAAGTTTTAAAAATCCTACCGAGTGGTGAGCAACCCTCCCACTCGGGGGCTTAGCTGCAGTCCATTACTCGCCTAAGTTTGAAAAATCCTACCGAGTGGTGAGCAACCCTCCCATTGGGAGGCTTAGCTGCAGTCCAGTACTCGCCTAAGTTTGAAACACATCCCTATCTGCAAGGACGACGAGGTGCGTGTCGACTGCAACCTTCTCCTTGGAGCTATGTGACAAGTACAATGTACGCTCCATCCCTATCCGCAAGGACGATGAGGTGCAGGTCGACTGCAACCTTCTCCTCAGAGCTACGTCACAAGTACAACGTAAACTCCATCCCTATCCGCAAGAAAGACGAGGTGCGGGTCGACTACAACCATCTCCTCGTAGCTACGTCACAAGTACAACATACGCTCCATCCCTATCCGCAAGGATGGCGAGGTGTAGGCCGACTGCAACCTTCTCCTCGGAGCTACGCCACAAGTATAACGTATGCTCCATCCGTATCCGCAAGGTCGATGAGATGCAGGATGACTGGAATCTCCTCCTCAGAGCTGCATCTCAAGTACAAAGGTTATTTCGAGTGAAGGACAAGTTCCAGTCGACAGCAAACACAAGCATATTTGGAGATAAACCAAATTCAGATAAATCCTAAGGTTCTGAACCACGGATTAAAGTACTCGGGCATCAAGCCCGAAGGAGTTTAATAGTTACAAAATCACTCGGCATAAAAGTTTGTTCACTCCACGGGAGGAGGGCTAGCAGGTTCGGCGAATTCGTCCAGGTCGATTCCGTCGGCAATCCGAGTGGCAGCAGCAATGAAGGTCTCCATGAAAGATTGGAAGTCGTGCTTATTGGTATTGGCAAGCTTGATCGCTGCCATCTTCTCTTCTCACGCTTCCTTGCAGTGGACACGAACCAAGGACAGAGCCACATCAGCGTCGCACCGGGCAGAAGACTTCTTCCATTCTTGCACTCGACCGAGAACCTCATTAAGCCGAGTCATCAGAGACTCGAGGTCATTCTGGAGCGTCGCCCTTGGCCAGAGAGCTGTGTCGATCCGCGACATTGCGACTTTTAGTCGAGCAAGATAGTCGACAACACCAGCAACGCGAGATTCCAGTCGGAGTACGTTCATGGCAGCTTCGTCCTTCACTGGAGAGTGGATGGGGTTCAAGCTTGTCTCAGCTCACCCAGTCTCTTCCTCAAAGTTCTGGCAAAATTCTGCACGCACAATTCAAAGACGAGTCAGTGGTTGTATGTCGAGTCGACAGTAACAAGTCAATCGGGTCAAAGAAAATACCTTCAAGCATGACGAACAGCTTCTTGGCAAGACTTCCCAGATAGTTCTCAAGATCGTCCCTCTTGCGAGCAATGCCTTCCATCTTCTCGTTCAGATTGTTCTTATCCTTCTTCATGTCGAGTCGCTTCCTTATTGGCTTCGTCAAGGGCAGTTTTCATATTGGCGTTTTCTTCCTCCAGTTTGCCGACTGAAGCTAACTTCTGTTCAGCGAGTGCAGTTTTCTCATCAGCTGCTTTCTGTGCGGCAACAAGATCTTGGTCCTTTTTCGCCAGAGCTTGGTTCAGTTTCTCTCAAAGAAACATCGCTCGGTTCAGAAAAAGCAAAATAAAATCCGGTTCAGAGACAAATCAGTCGACAAGTTTTTCTTTCCAGCGGCTTCATCCTTGGCTTTCTGCAGATTTGTCTTGGCCAGCTCCAGATCGAGGTTGAGTTGAATCTGCTTCTTCTCCAGGTCAGCAAAACGAGCTCCAAGTTCACAAGATTTCTGTAATCAAAGGACAGTCAATCGACAGATGGAAAGACTGGTTACTTCAGAGCAATGGTCTAATAAATTCAGCAAGTTCTAAGACTATTGCCGAATCAAACATCCAACAGTAGTCTCGGGGACTACACCGAGTGGGTTCACTTAGCATGCCCCCACTGGTCCAGTTTCCACTCGACGTGGTCTGTCCAGGCCGAGTGTAAAAAAAGAGACAAGTTGTTCTTAGACATTAGTCGACTGCCCGCAGTCGACCACGGTCTCAGGGACTACACCCAGTGGGTGCACTTAGTGTGCCCCCACTGGTTCAGGTTCCACTCGACACGGTCCGTCCGGGCTGAGTGCAAAATTTAGCTTCTTAGACCACAGTCGACTACCCGCAGTTAACTATGGTCTCGGGGACTACACCTAGTGGGTGCACTCAGCGTGCCCCCACTAGTTCAAAGATCCAATCGAAACAACCTAGTCTACTCAAGATACAAGTTTGCTTAGTCACAAATCAAAACACCCAATGGGTGTACGAATGCGAAACGCAGGCAGATGAAAAGGTTCTTCAAAGAAAGTTTTCAGGTAGCATATCCTAACAGAACAAGCGACAAGCTAAAGAGTCAGTTGGTGATCAACCAACCTGGACGTTGCTCTGAAGGGCTGAGCTGGCGTCGTAAGCCGCTTGGCTGGCTTCCCAGACCACCTTCATCTGCTCCATCATGATACCCGCCTGGCGTATGGCTTCCTTGGCAGCACCCACTTGGTCCTCTGGGACGTGATGTAAAGAGCGAAGATGGATCGGCTGGAGTCTGAGCAGTCGACGTTGAAGGCTGAGCACTCGTCAGTGGTACGATGAAAGTTATAGAAGTCCGAGTGGCATTGCCACCTTCCTGGATCACCATTTTCAGTCGCCGATGCAGACTGATGTGTCTTTCCAGCTGACGCCTTCCTCTTTCTTCTCCCCTGGGACCTCAGTGGCACGTCTTCGTCATCATCTAGAAGATCAATGACATGGGGAGGAGCTACAAAAATAATTAATTGCCAGAAATTCAATCGACCAACAAAACGACCGAGTAAATAAGGACAAGATTACAAGAATCGTACCTGGATTTGAGGTGACTGCATCTTCCATTTCTTCGTCTTCATTCTTGTATGCGGAAGTCTCGGAGGTAGTAGCACTGCAAATTTCAAGATCCATTCGGCCATATCTATAACAGTGAGTCAACCAAGACCCAGTTCGTACTAAACAAAGAATTCAAGTCCAACTATTACCCGGAAACAGTGGGAACGGTCACTTTGATCTTGGGAAAGGCTTTCTGCGGTTTTGACGGCGTAGCTTTCGGTTGCTTAGGTGCCTTCTCAGTCGACGCTGGAGAAGACGTCCGAGGGCGCTATGACGACTACCCGGTTTGCGCGGTTGCTTTGCCGCGGATGCTTGCTGGATCATGAGTGTGCTTGGATCGCCTTTCCGTACAGGGAGGTGAGTCGACCTCTTCTTGATCACTCGGGTCATCGCTCTCCTCGTCCTCCTCTCCGTTAGAATGCCACTCACCGCTCTCACCTCCACTCACCTCCCCCTCTAGATCCTGCTCCTGCTCCCTGTTGGGCATTGAGTACATCTCAGTAAAGACCTAAAAGACATCAAGTGAAACAAAATCAGTCGGTTGACTACAAGCAGTTACATGATAAATCAATAAAACACTCGACAATTCGGAGTTGGACCTTGTCTGTTTCGTACAAGTTGTCGTGTGGAGGGACTTTCCTGGACCCCCTGGGGTTATCTTTGTTTCTAGTAATACCCCTCAACCACTTCTCCACTGTATCCTCCTTGACTTCTTCTGGGTGGATCCGAGTGGAATCATCAATGCCCGAATACATCCACATCGGATGGTCATGAGCTTGAAGCGGCTGAATGCGGCGTCTGAGGAAGACCTCCAAGAGATCCATGCCGGTCACGCCATCGCGGACGAGCTGGACCACTCGCTCTACCAGCACCTTCACCTCTGCTTTCTCCTCCGGGGTCACTTTCAAAGCGGAGGGCTTCTCTACTCGAGCCATGGAAAAGGGGGGAAGTCCAGTCGACTGACCTGGAGTCGGCTGGTCTTTGCAGTAGAACCAGATCGACTGCCACCCTCGGACTGACTCAGGAAGGATCATGGCTGGGAAAGAGCTTTTACCCCTCATCTGAATCCCAAGACCCCCACACATCTAGATCACTTGTGTCCTTTCATCACTCGGATTGGCCTTCTTGACCGACTGAGAGCGACATGTGAAAATGTGCTTGAAGAGGCCCTAGTGTGGTCGACAACCCAAGAAATTCTCGCACATAGACACGAAGGCAGCAAGGTACACGATGGTGGGCTGGTCTTTGCAGTAGAACCAGATCGACTGCCACCCTCGGACTGACTCAGGAAGGATCATGGCTGGGAAAGAGCTTTTACCCCTCATCTGAATCCCAAGACCCCCACACATCTAGATCACTTGTGTCCTTTCATCACTCGGATTGGCCTTCTTGACCGACTGAGAGCGACATGTGAAAATGTGCTTGAAGAGGCCCTAGTGTGGTCGACAACCCAAGAAATTCTCGCACATAGACACGAAGGCAGCAAGGTACACGATGGTGTTGGGGGGAAAATGGTGGAGTTGTGCTCCAAAAAAGTTCAAGAAAGTTCGGAAGAAAGGATGAGGAGGCAGAGAAAATCCACGATCGACGTGGGTGGCGAGGAGAACGCACTCAGCCTCCTGCGGCCGCGGCTCGGTCTCGCCCTCCGGGAGCCGCGCGGATCCGTGGGGGATCAGTCCCCCCTTGGCCAAATCGTTGAGGTCATCCTGATGGATCGTCGACCGAATCCAGTTGCCCTGGATCCAGTCACGCGGCTGGCCGGACCTCGATGAGGATCCGCCCCGACTGGACTTCTTCCCCTTCGCCTTCGTCGTCACCTTCTTCACGCGCTCCAAAGCCACCGTCTTCTCCTTCCCCATTGCTGCGAGCAGGGCTCGAATAGAGCAACGGCGCTGAGAGCAGAGGTGGTTGTGGCGGAGAAAATTGAGGAGGAAAAAGAGGAATGGGAACACACAGTGCGAAAACCCCAGGCCAGCGCCTTATATGAGATCTTTTCCGAGTGGCTGACGCGTGGGTCCAGGCGATCCTGTCAAATCCCGCAATAGCCGCATGCACGATACGTGGCAAAAAAGGTGACACGAGAATCGAGGCGTCCCTACCTAATCCGTCCTGATTACCGTGGCCCCCTCCGCCTCGCGCGCTTCCCAAAATTCGAATCCTGGGAGATCCGCAAACAGCAGAGCAACCTATCAGACTGAAGATTATTTCCTTACCAGCACTCAAAGCTTAACAATAAAAGTTCACTCGACAAAACCAGGAATGGATCAAGGCAACTGAAAAACAACTTGGAGTCATCATGTTGATTCATTGAACCAGGCAAGACGCTTCCAAAGCGTAGAAATTGAGTCGGAAGAATGCTCAACTCCTTCTCCACTCGAACCATCAACCATTCAGGGGCTAATGATGAAGCTATGTACCTAGGGTAGGGTCATAGGCCTGACCTATACACCCTCCCCTAGGACATCACCTTAAAGTCAGAAGTATTCAAAGGATAACAGCATCCACTCAAGCAGAAGCATTCTACTCGGAAAGTTTTAACAGAAACCACTGGACAGACAGAAGATCTAAAGTCACTCTGCGCAGCAACGGTCGGGCGTTACTCATAGACTTAATGATCATTTATATCACTTTATTATAGACGTTACCTGTAACGCTCCTTCTTTATGTACATTGAATTCCTTGTAACGTGGGCTGGCTGGGGTCCTGGCGCACTCTATATAAGCCATCCCCTCCACTGGCACAAGGGTTCGCACCCCCTGTAACACACACACACGCATAATCTAGTCGACCGCCTCCGGGCACCGAGACGTAGGGCTATTACTTCCTTCGCGAAGGGCCTGAACTCATAAAACTCGTGTGTACAACTTCGCCATAGCTAAGATCTTTCCTCCTCATACCTACCCCCCATTCTACTGTCAGCCTTAGATCCAGGACAGGGGTCGTGGCTTGGGAGGGACTGCAAGTAGGATTCCTCCTACTTGGGCGCCTCCTATGGCTGCTCCTCCCTCCCTCCCACCTATATATATGTGGGAGGGGGTGCCTAGCACACACCAGATCAACTGTTAGCCGTGTGCGGTGCCCCCCCTCCACCGTTTACACCCCCGTCATATTTTTGTAGTGCTTAGGCGAAGCCCTACGGAGATCACTTCACCATCACCGTCACCACACCGTGGTGCTGACGGAACTCATCTACTACCTCGACATCTTGTCGGATCAAGAAGGCGAGGAATGTCACCGAGCTGAACGTGTGTTGAATGCGGAGGTGACGTGCGTTCGGTACTAGATCGGTTGGATCGCGAAGAAGTTCGACTACATCAACCGCGTTGTGAAAAGCTTCTACTTACGGTCTACAAGGGTACGTAGAAACACTCTCCCCTCTCGTTGCTATGCATCTCCTTGATAGATCTTGCATGTGCGTAGAATTTTTTTTGTTTTCCATGCAACGTTTCCCATCAGAACTAACAGACGATGTGCTTTTAACACGCATAAGTACTGACCAACCTTACTGACCCCCTAGAGGGTAGGACAGGCCAACACGAGAAGACTTCCGCACCCAGATGGCTCCATGCCATCATGGCAAATACCCTCTCGACTACCTAGACCATCATGACATTCGACGTCACATCAAGGAAAATTGGGCGCCTCCTCGGTCCATTTACGGATCAAGAGGACGCGGTGAGTTGTCACAACGGTAGAATAATTCTTGAAATTACTCGCATTGCATCCTTGCATCATGTCTAGATTCTAAAAGTTGAACAGAGGAAAATTGAAAGCCTAAAAAATGTAATTAAAAGAATGGCAAAGAACCCTAAAAATAGCATTCAATGAACCCAAAATGCTCTTCACTGATGTTTGATATTTTTGGCAATGGTCTTGATCCAAACCAAAAATAATGAACATTTTTTAAGAATAATTTTGGGCACTAACACTAGTAGAAAAAGGGTCTTCTGTCCCAGTTGGTAAGGGCCTTTTTTCCCGGTTTTTGAACCGGGACTAAAGGGTCGTTACTAAAGCCCTGGCCTTTAGTCCCGGTTCAAACAGGAACTGGGACAGATGGGTCTCCACGTGGCCGGTGCGCCGAGCCCAGGCAGGAGGCCTTTGGTCCCGGTTGGTGGCACCAACCGGGACCAATAGGCATCCACGCGTCAGCATTTCAGGGGCTGAGGTTTTTTTTTGCCTTTGGTCCCGGTTGGTGGCACCAACGGGGACCAATAGGCATCCACGCGTCAGCATTTCAGGGGCTGAGGTTTTTGTTTTTTTAAAGGGGGGGGGGTTCAGGGTTTTGGGAGGTTAATTTAGGTGGTTCATATATTGTGTTAGCTAGCTAATTAATAGAGAGAAGTGTCCTCTCTTATGTCCGTGCTTGGTCGACGCTACGTACTATATACATATAGAGAGGACTAGACACGCTAGCTAGCTAGTAAGCAAACGAAGGAAACAGAAGATCGTCATGAACATATATGCATACAGAGAGAAGTGATATTGACCACCTCTCCTTCTCCGAGAGATTGGTCGAACAACAAGTTCTCGTATATCTATCCGACACTACCGGCTACATATACACAATAATTATCTCTTACAATATAATCTCCTAATTATATACGAACACATGATCCATATAGTATTCCCCGTCTTCAGCGATCACGTGGTCAAGGAAGAATGCCGCCAATTCCTCTTGAATTGCTCGCATACGAGCTGGTGCTATGAGTTCATCCCGCATCCGAAAGATGTAATTTGAAGAAGAGGGTCAATACATATATATATATATGAATAAATGAAACTCAACACAAATGATGGTAATAAAATAAAATTGTGAATATTATCATGTGGATCATTGCTTACAGGTCGTGTGGCGGATGTTCATAAAATTGTGAATATTATTGCTTACGCACTTCATATTGTTCGTCAGAGTACCCTCGTTCACAGGTCGTGTGGCGGATGGACTCGCAAACGTAGTATCCACAGTAATCATTCCCTTGTTCCTGCCACAACCACTTTACAAGAAATAGAGGTCAATCAAACTGATAAGCAAGCATGCCAAATGGTATTGATGAAACTAGCGCTTGAATCACTAGGAGATGCGCGGAACATTTTACTATAGTACTTACTTTCAGGTGTCTAAATTGCAGCTTCTTCAGCAGTCCCGGAGCTTTTTTGGTGAATTTTCTCCAAACCCTACCAGACAAAGAAAACAATTACTTGATATCAGGAAATAAACAAAGTTGCTGATATGGTGGATAATGATCGATTTAACTTACTTCTCGAGCATTTGAATCATGTCCGCATAGTCCTGGGGATCTTTTCATCTCGAGTCTAAGACGGTTACTAGTCCCTGCTCAAGCTTAATCTCTAGGAGAATATAGTGGAACCTGTGCACGCATGCATAACTCATCAATTACATTAATATAACCTAGACTAATAAGGGAAACCGAATATGCACAAGACAGTAACACTCACTTGAAGTTGTAAGGAAATAGTATTATATCTTTCTTTTCATTTATTACCAACGACTGTAGCAAGTTGGCCTTGGTATCGTCGGCACGATATTTAACCTCAGTTGCATCTATGAGATTTGTGTTAATGAACCCAATATCACCGATTTGTCTTCTCTTCAATTCGGCGATCTTCAATCTGCATAATATAGTGAGGATAATTATAAGTACATGCAATGAAAGAGCTGACCTATATAGAGAGACTTAATGATTGAAGTAGTACTACTTACAGACAGTAGCAAGTGACCATTGCTTTATCGAGGGCCTTTTGATTAAAAACTGGAAGAACTCCTCAAATGGAACATTCAACAGTTCAATTCCAACAAGGTCATGCTCCTCTCTAACTCTCAGCGTCAAAGTATTCCTCCCCCCAGAGTCTCTACAGGTTTTCATGTACCAATCATGGAATCTTCGCATCATCGTTGTTAGAGATCTTTCATCTTTGACGAGAGGCTTCCCGTACTCGTATTTGTGTTCCTCTAACTACAAGAACTCATAATGTACAACATCGGGCAGGTAATCTCCAAGATTGCTATAACCGGGCACCATCCTCGGATCATTAGTAGGCACCTTGAGCGGGGGGGCATGATTGGTTCGCTTGTTCGCCCAGCTGGGGAATTTTTTCCCAGCTGGTCGTTCTTTTAACCTTTGGTCACTGACAGTACTTCCCGACCGCTCCGCTTCGACAAATGACTTTTTAATAATGCGCTCATAGTTGCCTTTCGGCAGAGACTTTGCTGGTTTTTTCAGGGCAGCCAGAGTGCGCTTCGCTTTCACCGGATCTACCTTCTCCTCCGGAGGTGGATGCTTCCTTGCTTTCACCCTTCGAAGAAGTTCCTCACTTCTTCTCACGCGATCTCGGCGTTCTCCTCCGGGGTCCTCTTGTATGGTAACTTCTCTGGAGTCTTCAGAGAAGGACCGAATCTGTATTGCCTCCCGCCTCTGACTGTACTGCTAGACGCCAGCAGAGCAGACGGAGTGGCTGCGGCTGTGTTCTTTCCTTGCTTACGAGGAGGAGGAGAAGGACTATGACACGCCGGAGCAGCCGGAGCGGGGGCGGGTCTCTTTTGCCCTTGCTGACGAGGCGGAGAAGGAGGAGGCTGGCAGCTCCGGCGCGCCGGCGCAGGGGGGGGAGGAGGGGGGGGG
>NW_024121009.1:0-20272 GCF_003073215.2 Triticum urartu
CGCGTCTCCGCCGACCAGAAAAGGTAGTAGTTCTCCCTCAGCTCCTTCGCGCCAAGTTTGGGGGGGAAGACGGACCGCTCCTTCCGCAGCGCCGCGAGCCACTGCGCCTCGGTCGACTTCACGGCCTTCCCCTTGTCGGCCTTTCGAGCCATGGCGGAAGCAGTGGAGGAGGTTGACGGCGTTGGTGGTGCTGGCGGCGATGGGGGGCGGAGCGCTGCTCTCCCTCTCTCAGCTTTGGGAAGACGAGGGAGCGGCGGAGATTTCTGAGATTGTAATGGCAACGGGCAAATGGGCGAACTACCCCTGTTTCCTCTGCTTATAAAGAGGGAGGAGGCGGACGTTCCGCATTTCCAAATAAAGTAACCACCCACGATCTCTCCCACGACGCCGCGTTCGACGCGTGCCGTTCGGGGAGGGCGCGTTGGATACGGAGTAAGATACGGCGTAACCTAGGACACGCGTGCCCGTGCCCTGTTTTGGGCCTGGCCCAACAGCGCTCGGCACCGTGTATGGCCCAGGCCCGGGGGCTCCTGTCGGTGTACTAGAGTAGGGGTACCCTAGTATCCCGAACTTGTGCACGGGCAGTCGCAGCATCCCGCGGCAAGGCTTGCCGGGTGACCACCAAGGTCCCCCATGGTTCCTTTGGAGCCATTCAAGAACAAATTATCCAAGTTAAAGAGACAAGACCCCGGCAAGAGGAGCTTGCCGGGAAGGCCAACCAAGGCATCCCAAGACCCCGGCAAGAGGAGCTTGCCGGGAAGGCCAACCAAGGCATCTTAAGGAACTTGCCGCGACGCGCCACGCGTCTCGGCAAGGCTCGGTGAGCGACAAGCCCCCCAGGCGCAGGATCCTGGTGACGGCAATCTTCAGCCTATCGTCTTCTGGGGCCACGTCACTCCAATCGCTGCCGCGTGCTTTCCCGGCAAGGCCCGGTGAGCGACAAGCTCCCGGATGCGACAAGACAACGACCGCGGGAAGGCGCTTCCCGCGACAAGCCATCTCTCCGTGCCCGCGCTCCAGCACATCCACCAACGTGTCGCTCTGGGGCCCTTCCAGGCATACGTGAAGGAAGGCTGTGCAAGTAGCGGCGTGCGGTGGCAAGCGGCGCTGACAAGTTTGCCATCGTGGCGAGCGGTGGCGTCCCTTGAATCCAGCACCAATCTGCCCTCCACTCCTCCCACTTGCCGTGGAATTCTCCATCCAGATACGTTTCCTTCTTGCCGGCCCTTGAGATCCAGGTGATTCCGCCGGATAGAGCCTCTCTTTTTACACTGTTTAGGCGACACAGACGGGCATTTACTGCCCTTGTCCCCTGCCGTCAGGGTTAGGTATGATACACTGTAGCAGGTAGCTGTGCCTACCGCAACCAGTTTCCATTTCTACCCTTTGCCTCCGTTGCCACCTGTCGGTGACCCCTTGAGCATATAAAAGGAGGCCCGTGCGCAACGTAGAGGGGGGGAGCTAGCTCAGAACACTCACGCTCGGTTTCGTTAGCAGCTGGTGTGCACTGTAGCACTCCGCACTCCCGAGCAAGAACTCAATACAAACCACAAAGCAGGAGTAGGGTTTTACGCATCCGTGCGGCCCGAACCTGGGTAAATCGCTCGCGTGCATCGCCTCGATTTGCTCTTTGCACGATCTCCGCCCCCGCCGAACCGAAAGGGACCCGGTCCGCCGGTCCCATAGGTGTCCGTGGATCAGTACCCCGGCAAATGGGCATTCCGATGTCCAGACTCAGCGAGAGCAACATGCAGTTTCACGGAGTCATCCCAGGCAAGAAGGCAAAATCACTCGGTTAAATCGCCTTGGATGTGGTTTTCGGCGACTCGAATAATTTTCGGAAGGAAAAGTTGATGTTTGAAGTGGTAGATTTTCACAATGCCTATCATGCCATCCTAGGCCGACCGACTTACACATGTTTCATGGACCGCCCATGTTACGTGTATCTTAAGATGAAAATGCCCGGACTGAAGGTTGTGATAACGGTCACTGGGAATAGGGAAACAGCAGAAGAGGGACGTCAAAGAGCCGAAGAGTGTCTTCAGCAAGGATCCAAAATCGCTGACGAGCAGATGTCAATGGTGGAGTTGGAGGAATACAAGAAAAATGTTGATCCGACTGATTTGCTCCGTGCTAATAAGCTGGCCTCCGAATCTGCTTTCCAGTCGGTAGGAGAGACCAAACAAGTTCATGTTCATCCGGAAGATCCAACAACTGCTCCGACTAACATTTCAACAACACTTGACATCAAATAGGAAGCCGTGCTCGTCCAGTTCCTCCGTGAGAACTGGGACATCTTTGCATGGAAACCTTCCGACATGCCAGGTGTACCCATGGGACTGACTGAGCACCGATTGAGAGTTGATTCGAAAGCCAAACCTATGAAGGAACATTTGCGTCGATCTGCAACGGATAAGAGAAAGGCGATTGGCGAGGAGGTGGCTCGGCTCCTGGCAGCTGAGTTCATACGCAAGATTTACCACTCCGTGTGGCTCGCCAATGTCGTTATGGTCCCCAAGAAGGACAGTTCACTCCATATGTGTTTTGATTTCAAACATATCATTCAGGCCTACCTGAAAGATCACTTTTCGGTCCCCCGCATCGACCAAATAGTGGATTCGACTGTGGGATGCGAGCGTCTATCTTTCCTTGATGCGTACTCTAGGTACCATCAAATCTGACTGTATGGGCCAGATGAAATAAAAACTGCCTTCATCACCCCTTTTAGGGTGTTTTTGCTATGTCACCATGCCATGTGGTCTCAAAAATGTCGGTGCTACCTTTATGTGCATGATTCAGAAGTGCCTGCTCACTCAGATCAGTCGGAACATTGAGGCCTATATGGATGACATTTTGGTCAAGTCACGCAAAGGTTCTGACCTACTGTCTGACCTCGCTGAAACCTTTGCCAACCTGAGAAGATATGGAATTAAGCTGAATTCGTCCAAGTACAGTTTTAGAGTATCGGGAGGCAAGTTACTCGGTTTTCTCGTTTCTGAACGAGGGATAGATGCCAACCCTGAGAAAATTAGTGCAATTGTCTGAATGAAGCGCCATGAGCACATAGACGATGGCCAGAAGCTCACAGGCTGTCTCGCTGGATTGAGTCAGTTCATTTCTCGTCTCCGAGAAAAGGCATTGCCTTTGTATCGACTGATGATGAAGTCCGACACGTTCGAGTGGACTCCCGAAGAAGAAGAAGTGTTTGTTGAGCTCAAATCCCTACTCTCCACCTAGTCGGTGCTTACTGCCCCGAACAGCAAAGCGCCTCTCCTCTTATACATCGCAGCCACTGGCCAACTTGTCAGCACTGTCCTCGCAGTGGAGCGTGGAGAAGAAGGCAAAGCCTACAAAGTTCAATGGCCAGTGTATTACATATCTGAAGTTTTGACCCCGTCCAAGCAGAGGTATCCTCATTACCAGAAGCTTTTTTACAGCATTTACTTGACCGCAAAGAAAGTTGCACATTATTTCCAAGAACACTTGGTATCAGTCATTAGTGATGCCCTGTTGTCTGAAATCATGAACAATTGGGATGCAACTCGCCGAGTGGCCAAATGGGCCATCGAACATCCCCCTTTTGATATCAAGTTTGAAGCAAAGAAGTCAATCAAGTCCCAGGCACTCACGGATTTCTTGGCCGAATGGATTGAAGAGCAACAGCCGACCCAGATCCACCCAGAGCACTGGACTATGTTCTTTGATGGCTCCAAAATGTTGAATGGTTCTGGCGCTTTAGTATTTTTGGTATCCCCAAAAGGTGATTGGCTCAGTTATGTCCTGTAGATTCACTTTGATTCCTCCAACAACGAGGCCGAATATGAAGCAGTCCTCTACGGGTTGCGTATGGCTATCTCACTCGGCGTTCGTCGCCTAATGGTTTACAGTGACTCGGATCTGGTGGCCAATCAAGTGATGAAAGAATGGGATGTTAGAAACTCTGCCATGATAGGATACTGCAACCCGGTGAGGAAGTTAGAAAATAAATTCAATGGTTTAGAGCTCCATCATATTCCCCGACTCAAGAATCAAGTAGTTGGTGATTTGGCAAAAATTGGTTCCACTCGGAAGCCTATTCCTAGCAACGTGTTCCTTGAGCACCTCCATTCCCCGTCAGTGCAGGAAGATCCTTTCACTAAAGAGACTCCTCAGGTGATAATTCCATCTGATCCGACCGAAATCGATGTCCCTGCAGTCATTGACTTGGTTATGGAGATCCTAGTAATTACCCCAACTAGAAAGTACCTTACATTGCATATTTACTCAGACAAGAGCTCCCTAAACATGAACTTGAGGCTCACCAGATTATCCGCAGGTCCAAAGCTTTCACTGTGGTGAACGGACAGCTTTACAAAGAAAGCGTCACTGGTGTTGCCCAATGGTGCATTTCTCCAGAAGAAGGTCGACTGATCCTGGAAGAGATCCACTCGGGGACCTGTGGCCACTGGTGCGCGTTGGTCCTAAACAAACGGTTTAAAACCCTTTTCCGTGACGGCATTTGGAACCGGCGCCAACTGAGTGTGGGCGATAGGGGGTCCTTCCCACACGAGCCAGAAACCGTCGGGGATAGGGCCCCTACAGTACTCCTACTCGTTTTTGCTCGCATTGCCATCGCAGTCAGTATTATGTGGTGCTATGTTTACGATGCGTGGCCCATCACAAACGGTTCAATATATAGAACGTGTATGATGCGCGGCCCATCACAAACGGTTCGCTGTTAAGAAGATTAGCTGATCGTCGTACGAGTGTCGGACAGTATTACAAAACGTCGGACCGTCGTAACATCGTCGTACACGACAACTATCGCACATGCTATTCTATGGTGCAACGTTTACGATGCATACTTCATTAGAAACAGTTCATGGTTGTGAATCGTGTATGATAAGGAAACTAACACAAACGTTTAGTTTGCCCGCACCGTTTGTGATATTGTCTGACATTGCACACGCTTTGCAAACGGAAACTGTGTGCATGCTTTCGCATGTTTCCTCTCTGTGAACCGTCTCCGATTATGGTGCATATCGCAAAAAATTGTGTTTTACCAACTGTGTGTGCCATAACAACCTGGAGAGCGTAATTTCACCGTAATTTAATTTCTTCTTTTCCAAATTGTACCGGATTTGGATTTGAATTTGAATGTATGCTACAACTTTATTCATATCTACCACATTCAAACAACCGATGTATTATTCGATTCATAGGTACATATGTTCAAGAATTACATAAGAACCAAATAAAGAATGATGAACCACGGTTGTATACTTGTACTATTAAAGACGGTAAAGAAAGAGGCAAAATATATTCTGATTGCTGAACAAGGTGAAGCGAAATGCCCATATTGTGCCCTCCTCCATGCAGAAGGCACACACGACTCTAGTCCAACCCCTTGTGATGGCCGACTGCCCATCCTTCACGGTCTTCATGAAAACATCTAAATAATCATCGTGTTCTGGTAGAAATACTTTAACCATTGCGTGCCCGCCAATCATGTAGTTTGAGAGGTAATCTTGAGTAAACTGCTTTGGTAACCACTGCAAAGGAAAAAGATTCAAACATTGTCATCTAACACAACTCATTATGCGCAGTAAAAAGAAGGATAAAGAGTTCTTACTTACCATCCTGTAGTTTGCTGTTGTCTTGGATAAAATGTAAAAAAATAGTTTAATTGCCATCTTTGGACCCATTTTACTAACAATCTTTATCAGCTTCCTCACTTGATGCTGGTTCATCGATATCTCATTACCCCATACGCAGAAAGGGTCGAAACACGGATCTTTACCAATGATATATGTACCAAAAGCACCAAGTTAATATTAGAAGCTTGAAAGGGCATGTAGCCCCTAAGTGTGGTTTTGGTAATTAAATGACAATCTCTATGGACTAATGTTTTCAGTGAGATATATTTGAAGGTTTTGTCCATAGATGGTGCCACAAGGATATTGGATGGAATCAAGGATGAAGTCCATATATATGAAGATATATTTGCCCTATGCTTTGGTATTAAACGACAATTCCTATGGAGAATCAAGGGCACTGAATCTTATATGAAGATATGTTCCATAATGATGCTTGAAGTGCATTGGGTTGTTTTGTGAAGTCTGCCATCAAAGCATCTGAAGAAGTCCTCATGGTATCCTTCTCTGGATACCCCGTGCACACGGGCTTGTACCGTGTGCACGGGGTCGAGTATCAACTCTCTAGATACCCCATGCTCACGGGGCCTAGGTGTTGGCTCTCGAGATCCCATATCTAGTGAGGTTTCAAGTTGGTTTTCGGGTACTTCTATTGAAGCCATCAAGATTGGTTTCAATGCCTAATCTAATTATGTTAATGATGGGTTCATTGGAGGATCTCAAAGATTCATATATTTGGGCTTCTGAGGATCAAGGCTTGAGAGAGTAATCAAAGAGAAGAATTCAAGTTATGGTTTCAAGACAAGATCATGGTGAGCTCATGTGTTGGGTTTAGGTTGATCAAGTCTTGAAGCAAACAACTAGAGTGAAGAATTCATTATGCCTCTCAAGATATTATGATGGAGAGCTTTTAAGGATCAAGGGCTTGAGAGAATAATCAAAGAGAAGAATTCATGTTATGGTCTCAAGACAAGATCATGGTGAGCTCATGTGTTGGGTTTCGGTGGATCAAGTCTTGAAGCAAGCAACTAGAGTGACGAATTCATTACGCCTCTCAAGAGATTGCGATGGAGTTTTTAAAAGGGCAAGTGGTGACCAAGATGATATTCATAGTGGAACTTGATATGGTCATGGAAGAGTCTTTGGTGATATAGTCTTGAAGCAATGAAGGGAAATGAAGATTTCATTGTGGCTTTCAAGAAACCAAGATGGAGCTTGGAGTAAAGATGTTGATTGACCAAGATGAAGCTCGAATATTATATCTAAGTGGTCAACTCTCAAAGCACAAACATTGTACCACGTGAGATCAAGTGATCTAGTGGTATGGTAAGTAATTGTGAATTGTGCTTTGTTACATAACCCATGCTATGTGTTTGGTATGTCTACGTGGGTTAGGTGTTTCTCATGGGCTTGCATCAAAAGGAAAGATTTCAAGTAGCCTATGTGAGGATGACATCAAGTGGTGATGGTCATCGGGTTCGAGGTGTCCAAGTGCAAGAGGAGAAGCCGGAGATTATATGCTTTGAAGCTTGCTGTCCACATCATGATAATTCACATGTGAAGATGGGCTTAAGTTAAGGCTTCCCTCATTGCAATATGAGGAAGCAATTCGAGTATCTTCACGAAGTGGTTGTGGACAAGAAAGGGATTCCAACTTGAGGCAAGCATTAAAGTCATCATCAAGCTCAAGTTTAATATGCAAGGCAAAGGTATAACTTAGCTAGTTTTTTCTAGTTTTGCCAATCTCATAGTGCTTGGTGGGAGACCGGATTATAGGTTTGATAGCCGTACTATCAAGAGGGACTCTCGGGCAAGTAGCTTGATCACGTCGCATGTAGAGAGCTCAAACCTTAACCACGCGGTTATCTATGTGAGGACCTTGGGCTTTTCCCTAGCTTCAAAACGAGCCCAAGATCATCGAATTCGGAGTTCGTATGCCAAAGTTATGCATTTTTTAGTGGGCTACTACAGACTGTCCTGGGTACCCCATGGGCACGGGGTTTTTGACCCCTGTGGGCACGGGGCCCCGTGTGCACGAGCTCGTACCGTGCGCATGGGACCCCGTGGGCAAGGGGTCTAAACCCCCGTGGGCACGGGGTGTCCAGGAACTGCCCGTTGAGCCCCAACGGCTAGTTTTGGGTTTTGGCTATTTAAGGGCTCCTTCCTCCCACCAGTTGGGGGCTGTTCATTCACATTCTAAACATCATTTTGAGCCTCTTACCACCTCTCCCAAACCCCTCTAAGTGAAGGGGGATTTGTGGATGGATCTTGGAGTCATTTGTTGATTTCCTCCATTGCATCCCCTCTCTTCAATCCCCTCTTTCTTGAGTTGCATCTTGTGAGATTGAGAGAGTGAGTTGACCATTTATTGCTTGACCTTCCATTGCATTTGTTGCTTTGGTTTGAGCTCCCCACATAGATTTGTTCGAGTGAGAGCCCGTGAGTTTATTACTCTTCGAGGCTTCGCCTCGTAGACGGTTTGGTGATACATTGAGAAGATTGTGAAGAGGCCTTGTGGCCAAGGTTCCCCCGGAATCTTCCTTTTGTGGTGTGCTCCGGGGAAGGGTGTTGAAGTGGCCTACGTGGTCAAGTTCCTCCGGAAGCTTCCGTGGTTGTGGTGTGCTCCGGAGAAGTTTGTAAAGGTGTGGTGGTCGCCTTCAAGACCAACCCCGAGTGAACCGAGGCTCATCCGTTGGGGGTGACTCGGAAGGAAGAATATGGTGAGTCACTTGGTGACGCCCCGAAGCTTTGGCTTTGGCACCACTCTAACGGAGATTAGCACTCTCACGAGTGTGAACTTCGGGATAAATCCGCGTCTCCGACTCACTTGTGGTTATCTCATACCCACACCCTTTACTTTCTGCAATTCATACTTGCTCATATTGATATATCTTGTGCTAGTTGAATTGCTTAGTTGTTCCAACATTTCCATATCTTATGATATAGTTTGTACTTCCTAGTTTCCTTAAGTGCCTATCTTGTTAGCATAGGTTGTTGGTGCACTTAGTTGAGCCTAGCATATTTAGGTTTTATGCTTGAAAAGTATCTGTTAGTTTAATTCCGCATTAGGATAAAGCCAAATTGGTAAAAGTTTTAAAACGCCTATTCACCCCCCCCCTCTAGTCGTCATCTAGATCTTTTCAATTGGTATCAGAGCTTTGGTCTCTCCTTGGTAGGCTTCACCGCCTAGAGAGTAAAGATGTCGACTAGTGGTATAGTGCACGATGACACCTTTTGTTTTAGTGGCACAAACTATCACTTGGGGAAAATTCGCATGCTTTGTCATTTCTAGACCATGGGTCCAAATTTTGTGCGAATTGTTCTTGTAGGGGCTTCTCCGTGGAAGGATGACCTTTTTCCAACTAATGACGAAAATGATGATATGCTTTGTGGGTATGGTGCTAAGAATGCCATAATCCGGTCTATATCCGTCGAAGTGTTTGACTCAATCATGACTTGTGTGACGGCTCATGATATGTGGGCCAAACTTGAAGAAATATATGGTGGGTCCAATCTTGTTGATATTCATCATATGTCGGAGGATTCAATTGAGGAGTTCTCCACATCTTCAAATCATGAAGAACTCCATATTGCTTCTTCATCCATGCGCTTGGACATTTCTACTTCTTCCACCTCACTATCATATGGCATGTCCCAAGGTAATTACATGGTGAGTGGAAATATTATTTTTGATGATGATGTTGTGCTAAACATTGATTATCTTTCATGTATACATGCTAGTGTTGTAGATTCTATGGACTTGAGCATATCTAGCAAAAACGACTTACATTCTTGTGTTGATAGTCCATGCATATCATTTGGAGATTCCTTGAATACCTTTTGTGATGATATGCTTGATACTCCTTGTTTCCATGATCTCCATGCTTCTATTTCCTCTAGTTGTTGTTTGACTAACCATGTAGAGGAAACAAGAGAAAATAGTGCACACATCTTTAATGAGGAAACTGCTAGAGGAGCAAAGAAGGACATCACCTCATTGGAGAGGAAATCCTATGAGTGTCGAGAGGATGAACATGGATACCCTATTCTTGATGATAAAGAAACTCCCTCTCCAAAAGAATCACCATCGACCTCTGATGTTCACATGTGCCTCATGGCAAGAGGTAATGCCAAGGTATCATCTACTCTTTGTAAATATATTGATGAGAGTGATGATGAATGTGATAGGGATATGAGTCAAGAAATATATGAAATTGGTAATTCTCTTCGTGGGGTAAATAAGAACACTTATGAGATGTTTAAAGATCTTATCACTCATTTTGGAAAGTCTAATGATTTACTTCACGAAGAGCAAGAACAAAATGAAAAACTTGATTGTAACCTTCTTGATGCTCTAGAAACTCTTAGAGACTTAGAATCTTCTAAAGAAGAGATTGAAGTTGCTCATGATCAACTTAAAGAGGATTTTGAGCACCTTGACCTTGTCTACAAGAATGTCAAAGGAGATCTCACAAACTCTCTAAGTCTTATGAGGAACTTCAAGCTACTCATGTGAAGTATCTAGTTTCTTCTAGCTCCTCTGATATTGCCAATGATGCTTGTGCTACTAACTCTACTCCTTGTGAAGCATCTATATTGAAGGAGATTGTTGATCTAAGGGCTCAACTTGCTTTGCTAACTAGCAATTATGGGAAATTAGAAGAAAGTCATGAAAAGCTCTCGGGCTCTCATGATGATCTTCTAATCTCCCATGAAAGGCTAAAGTTAGCTCATAAGGCTATTGTGACTAAGGTAACATCTGGTGAGCCTCATGTGGACATGAGCACTATTTCTACTCAAAATGCTTTATTAACCCTAGTCGCCAACTCGTGCCCTTGCACGGGCTAGGTTGTACAATGTACTCCCTCGGTAAAGGAAGCGTATAGATAGTGATCTAAATGCCCTTAATTTTCTTACAGTGGGAGTATTATATAAAGCATTGATATGAACTAACTATGTGGATAATATAGATTATACTTCTTGTAGATTCATGAATTCCCATCAATTAAACAACTTATTTATGTTTGATCATTTATGATATTATAAGTTATTTATTGTTTTGTGTATGAAACATTACTTTTGCCCCGTAATCATTAAAGTACCACTTGCTTCCATCGTACATCTCCATCGGGCATCATGGGATTGATCTTATCACCGATGGCTGGTACTCCTCTAGGCACGCCTCCGCCTCTGCACCGAAGGATGCATCAAGCGACAAAAGAACTAACAACATTTGGAATACACCATGATGAACAAATATGTCAAAGAAGGCAGAAGAAAGCACAATGAACAAAAATTACATAAACGATTTCAATTTCAATCGGGGAGAATATTGATCATTGTATGCAATGTACTATTTGCAAAAGAGGGATTCAGTATAAGGCTGTAGATTAGAAACACATTCTTACTCGAGAAGCATGCCCATGCTTTTTATTCTATCTAGATTAGGACCAAATCGTGAAATAGCTCCATGTTCGCGAGACTATTAACATATATCTCATGGGCATATGCCCGATTAGCGACTCTTTGCCGATGTCAAATCGCCGTTTTCAGCAAGCGTAACCTACGACCTCTTCCTTACATGTGACACTTTCACCCTGATGATATGGAGATCCTTGCCCCCTAGATGCAAACAGTTCCTTTGGCTCAAACTTCATTGGAGGCTTCCATGCAAGTCGCTTCATCACCGCCATTTTGAAAAGGATGCTACCACAGGGCATTAGGATGGGATAAACTTAGAATAATCCTAGTTTGTGGAAAAAAACTATAAATTGTAAAATTAATCATTATAGATTTGGATAAAAAATAGGAGAAAATGCATTAATTTTTGCACTTTATGATGATCCAAAAGTATATTTTTGTGGCATTCCATAATTTAACCATGACCAAGAGAACATGGTAATTAAGCCGATGAAAATCTATCAATTGATCTCGACATCGACTTGTGCATAAACCAAGTTTCTCTTCTGAATTCCCTAACAACAGTCGATAAGCTCTCCTCCTTCTTTTACCAACACCAGGCAACAAAACAAATCACATTATCAAACTACGACAGCAGTTTTAGTAACTACACTAATGTCATTGTGGCCCTACTATTAAAGTCTACGTAAAAAACCATAAATTATACCCAAAAATCTAAATGATAAAGACATTTGGCGTGATTAAGTACTGCATGTGCAATGCTTTGTAGTAGTGCATAGCTTCAGGAAAACACTTATGTACTACAACTTCGTCTCAAAATCATATGCTGTATCAAAAATATATTTACTATAAATATTAAAAATATCATTTTTAGCTGAAAATTATTTCCACTTGGGTAAGAGAACTTTGTGTCAGATTTATTGGGTAAGAGAATTTGGCATTCGGAACTAACAAAAGCCCACAAATCATTTGCTTAAAAGGGACTCATTAAACATGGAAGTTGGCAGAATATTTACTTCAAAACTTTAAGTAAGTAATTTTATATTGGGAAATACGTGGTAAGATTTAGTTTAGATTTGAAAGCACAACTCATGCAAAACAAACATATTGCAAACAGAAACTAAGACATGCCAATATGATCTTTGGATATGCATTACCTGGCCGATCGCTGTTAGAAGTAACAACACTGGTTCATTCTCCATCCTTATGTCATCGGGATACAAAGGGCGATAATTGCTGATATGCTGAATACGTCATGGTGCAATGACCATCTGCCACGCACATCGAATACAGATTGGAAGCAATTATAATCAGTATTCTAATAAAAAAATCACCAAGCTTACATTATCCTCTCCATACATATATTCTACAGAAGTAAAAATAAGGTTTCATTTGCACATACACAAAGTAAAAAACTACAGAAGTCCATACTGTAATATTCAATCTTTTGATTTAAATCATGTGCACCATTTTATCACCAGAATGACCGCCCATGGGACTCGAAGGACAACCGAAAGAACAAAGCCTTTAATTAGAAAATTAATTATATATTTCATTAGATGTAACAAACTTTTTATTTATGATATAATTCATAACCAAATCATACTCGGTCTTCTGAACATCAAGGGCACATGGTATCAAGAAATAAAGTAGAGCCATCCAGCTAGATGGAAATAGTCTGCATAGCCTACACAATTCTAAAAGAAAACTAACATTTTGCTGCAACAATACAACTTCCAGAAACTTTATAACCAATATCATCAATCGCCTTAATTGACCATCGCCGCTTCTCTGCCCCTGACCACTCAATGCTCATTTTATCCAAACAATACTTTGTCTGATTGTGTAATTCGGGTGGATCCAATTAGGGAATTGAATGTGTTATCAATTATCAGAATAATAATCTCCGAGCTTCCACGACACCTACATGGGAACAATCGAGAAACAAAATGCTTCTTATTTTAATTCGAATGCAACAAAATAATCAATGATGGGATCATCCATAGCTGATTTAAGCAATGACTTTGTGTGAGGTCTAATGTGAAAATATTAAGGTATATATGATGTATCAGTAATATCAAAGCAAGGCCAGTGGTAATGATTTTTATTCCTCGCTTGATCCATGCAAAATCTTTTATTCTTACTATCAAGAATGAGGTTTGCCGTTGACACAATTGCTGATAAAATTAAAAGAAGGACAAAATTCATCAAAAGCACCTTAAAAAAGCCTATGCCATATGTAACCTCACAAAGAAATTTGGAGCAAGGGGAGGAAGATATAGAATGGGAGAATTAAGTACGTACTTGATCTGAGGCGAAGTAGAAAATTGGAGATGTACGTGTATCTATCTATCCAGTCCAGTTTATGCTAGCAATCAGTCTCCTTTCGAAAAGAAGATTCGTGATGGGAGAGGATGTGATGGTGAATCACAGAAAAACCTTGAGAAGCTCATCGCCTCCTTCCGGGATTCCGCTGCATCGCCACGGTTCCTCTGGTTGGGTATTGCCTTCTCCGGCTCTGTCCCGTCTTCTGGACCGGACGCAGGATGCTTCTTTGCGGGTGTAAGGTTGGGCTTGCTGAGCATGGCCTTGCAGGCTTCGCCGCCACATGGTTCGGCCCGACATCTACTGTTTCCTTCAAAAAAATCTAGCCACATGTCCATTATCCCTGCTTCTGTTACTCGGAGGATAGTGCATGCTGGGCTCCTAGCAAGTGGCACACACGGCCAGAAGCTACACAGCAGTTCATTCTAGGACTTATAGCCGGCGGTTATCTTTTTTTTCTGTAGGAGCGAAGATAGATCGGTAGGTATTTATATGTGATTAGCTGCAACACTTTCCATACATTCATGCTTCATGCATGAGATGGATGCTAGCGAGAATTGTTCAAGTAAACATGCATGCATGTACCAAATTAATAGAGAGAAATCAGCACGTCTGCTAAGATGGGAGAGTAACCAATCCATTCTATCCTGATCAAACTTACCCGTGCTGTGAATTTTAACTAAATTGTATATGAAGCCGTCAGCTATCATCAGCACAGTCCTTTCTCCACTGAATCACACCAAAAAGCAATGTTTCTCCTACGAATGCAAGCCACGTCCAGGAGCAGACGAAGCAACCACTTCTTCTTCCTCATGGCCGGGTGCCGCGACCTCTCTCCATCTTCCTAGATGTCCGGGAGCAACCCACACATCAGCCCGACATCACTGCCGTCACCATGCCATCACTGGGACAGTTTCCCTTTCTATTACGGAGAGAGTGGATGGGTTGGGGGATTTGAGTCTAGGGTTAGGCTATTGCTGATTATACTAAACACATGATTTGCACATCCTCCCGGCCATGATGGAATTTTAGTCTAGGGTTAGGCTATAAGACACTTTCGTCCCTCTATTGAGCTGCGTTGGAGCCATCTTGTATACCAAATCGAAAAATATATTGTACGCAAGAGATGTCAACATGGTTGTCAAACCTGTGACTTAGGTTGGCTTGAGTCTTTGTCTCCATGCGAGATTACCCTATTGCTGTCGATCGATCACCCTCCGCTGCTTCTTGATGGAACGACGCCGTTGAAAATTCTGTGGCACCTCTGCTACTCTCCATTGGCAACAGTGTCGATGGTAAACCTCTCCAATGGCAGTTGCTTATATGCAAATTCCAGAAAATTCCATGGGCGTTGTGAAGAGGAAAGATGGCCAGATCGGACCTCTCCTATGGCAGTTGCTTCTTCTATGCAAAATCTGCCGGCGTTGTGAAGAGCATAGATGGCCAGATCGAAATCAATGGGAAGGAGGACCTCTCCTATGGCAGTTGCTTCTTCTATGCAAAATCCACCGTTGTGAAGAACATAGATGGCCAGATCGGAATCAATGGGAAGGAGGCGGCTGGGATGCTTCTTTCTTCTTCAGATTAAACCGGAGGCCTGGCCCATGGGTTGTGCAACCTGTAGAGGTCAAGGGCCTAATATTTCTTGGCCGAACAGTGTTTTTCTCGTCCTAGATTATTATTACGTACGTTGGTTAATCCAGACCGTTATAACTTGGTCCCACGAGATAAACGGTTCCTAATTTCTAATTAACGTGCTAATATCTTGGGAATCTGTAATTAGTATAGGTATAGATAGATAGATGTGCTAGTACTAGTGATTCATCTAGACATATTATTGCCAATTCTCGTGATGAATTTCTCTCCTTGCATTGTTGCTCTAACAATGAAGCTTATATTTCCACTAGTACTTTTGTTGATACTAACCTTGTAGAGGAAAACAAAGAGCTCAAGGGACAAGTCACTATTTTGAAGAAAGACTTGGAAAAGTGTCATGAAGGGAACTCCACTCTCAAAAATATCTCGAGTATTCAAAAATCCCCTCATGACAAGAGTGGACTTGGTTTCACTTCGAACAACAAGAAGTCTAAGAATAAGAAGAACGGACAAGACCAAGTCAAGAATGAGGCCAACATTACATGCTTCAAGTGCAAGAATGTTGGACACCATGTCAGATCTTGTCCACTGAAAAAGAAGGCTTCAAATGTGAAGCAACAAGGGAAGTGGCCTCAAGTTCAATCTCAAGGTCAACCTCATGTTGAAGAAAGGCCACTACCAATGATGAACAAAGATAATGCTCCCCAAGTTGAGAAAATAAAGAAGAAGAGAAGGGGGAGCACATGTTGCTATATTTTTCGTGAGAAGGGACACATATCCTCATCTTGTCCCAACGGTAACATGCCTAAGCCTCCTATAGTCAATGATCATTATTCGCTTAGGAAGGATGTTGTGGGTAATTTGTTTGCCAAGTTTGTTGGTGCCCAAAGTGGTTTGGAAATGGAAAAGACCATTTGGGTTGCCAATCCTATTGTGACTAAGTTCTTAGGACCCAACTTGGTTGGGGACCATCAAGCCCAAACTTGATCAATAGGTCTGTGAAGGACATTGGAGATTTGCTAGTTCATGACAAAAAGGATATCCACCATTTATTTGTTCGAGCCAAGTCATGTGGATTATCTTCATATTATCTACCCAATGTTGCTCCTTGCGGTAACTTGTATTTTTTTATTGCTTACATTGAAAGTTACTCGTCCCTTGCATGCTTAGGTTTTGTATCTAGCATGTGGATTTATATGTTGTGTTTCCTAGTATGCTTGATTTGTGTTATCTAGCATATGTAGGTTGCATTGCACATCATATAGTGATGCTTGTTGTCTTGAGCCTTATTTGTATGTTGTTTGGCTCTTGCGAGATATTAGTGGATCATCACATTATGGGGGAGTGTTATGTTTTGTGTGCATCACAAACCCAAAATGTGAATATGAGAAATACCACATAGTATTGATACTCAATATTATCTAGTCACTATGTGGTATGTCAAGCTCATTTGAAATTCAAATTCTCAGAGTATCCATTAATTATCTCTTGTAGGTGGTTATTTGCCTCTGTTGTGTGCTTGTCGTGGTATCCAGAATTTTGCATCAGAAAAGTTTTGGATACCCCGTGCGCACGGGGTCTTTTGACCCCCATGCGCACGGGGTGTTGCGTAATGATACGTCTCCGTCGTATCTACTTTTCCAAACACTTTTGCCCTTGTTTTGGACTCTAACTTGTATGATTTGAATGGAGCTAACCCGGACTGACGCTGTTTTCAGCAGAATTGCCATGAGTCCGGCGCGCAGTTGTCTTCGGCATTGCAAGGCAGGTTCCTTCTCCGAATACATTACAGAAGAAGTTGAATACGAGGATAGTGTCCGACCCTGCAAAACAAATTCCACATTCCATCGCAGAGAGAATAACATTTTCGCAGATTTAATCTGCTAGCTTGTTTTGGCAACATGACGTCATGTCATGGCCCGGTGACTATTCGAACTGTTTCTTTTAGCGAGCCCCGCACATAAAGCGAGGCAGTTTTTCGACATGTCTTGTCAAAGTAGAGATCGTGTCCCCTTATTACGGGATTCTCATCAATACGGGCGTGGGTAACCCAACCGCTTCTAGGACTCCTAGATCATAGGCAAGTCCAAACGGACACGGGGAGGACGCTTGATGTCCACCCTCTTTATAAAGGGGAAAAGCTTTTACTTTTCCCTCCCGTGCTCAATCAAATCCTTCCCCCGCCTCAAGCTCAAACGCCCAAAGCTCAGGTCAGGTGCTCCGAACCCTCAGTCATGTCCGGATCCAGCCTTCAAGGCCGATGGATGCCCTCCTCCGTCATGGAAGAAGACATCAAAAAGTTGAGGGAGCCTAGGTATCTGATAGCCAAAATATTGCATCGGCTGCCTTCCCGGGGGCAGGCCGTCCCCTCTCCCAAACCCAACAAGAGCGTTGTGTTCGTCCCCGACTTACTCCAGGGTCTAGGTTTTGCATTGGATCCTTTCGTCAGGGGCTTGATGTTTTATTACGGGCTAGATTTCCATGATCTAGCTCCGGACTCCTTCCTGCATATCACGACTTTTGTTGTCGTATGCGAGGCCTTCCTCCGGGTTACCCCCCACTTTGGCTTATGCCTCAAGACCTTTGAAGTAATGCCGACGGTGATCGAAGGGCAACATGCAGAGTGTGGAGGCGCCTCAATACGCAAGATGACGGGAGCTCCGTGGCCCAAAGGTTCCATCCCAGAGGTGTGTACATTGTGGCAACAGGAGTGGTTCTACATCACGACTCCTAGAAGTGCCAAGTGGGCGGCCGCCCCCGTTTTTCGCTCAGGCCCTCCACCATGACTGATGTCATGGATCAGCAGAGGACTGAGCTGGGGTCCAGCAAAGGACGTGCCTTTACTGCAAAGCCGCATTCGAGATCTCTTCAATGGAGATCTCAGTTTGGTCGCGGTAATACAAGTTATGCTGGTTCGTCAAGTCCAGCCTTGCAAACGTCGGCCCCTTCGCTTGTGGGAGTTCAATCCCGAGGGTCCGCGTGCCATTCAAAATTTTCTCGGCCTGACGCACGAGGATATGTGTAAGTCATTCTTCGGACCTCAAGTAGAGTGTCCGGAAATCACCGAGGATGTGGGCCTGAGCAGTAACCGCGCCACCGAATAGGTAAAGAATCTTCCGGCCAAACATATTATCTTTCCTTCATTACGAAGTTATTTCTGAGAGTTTGCTTTTTCGACCAGGACTGGCTAACAAAGGCGAAGTTGATTCGGTGTTCGGCCCCCCTCCCTGAGGGTTTGGAGAATCCGGTATTGGAAAAGATGCTCCAGACCGCACCTTGCCCGGATCCCTTGAAGGAAGATACTATGGAGGGTAATGCGGGCGGATGCGGGCCCCCAACGCTGCCTATTCTAACCGAGGGAGCGAGCGTCTCCTCGAAGGAAGACGACCGGAAGAGGAAAAGGACTGCGCCCGGGAATTTGGAAGCCGAAGCTTCCAAACGGGAGAAGAAATCTTCCACCGGGGGCCCTACCTTGGGGGCGGTGCTGCCGCACAAAGTCCGCGGGGGGATCAATTCTCCCGGGAGTCATAAGTGACCCGAAAACTTTAATAGTACAGATATGTCATCTTTTTCTTCTGAGAAAATAACCACCGCATATATTTGTGCAGCTCGGACCTTAGCCCCTCTCAAATGAGCTCGTCTTCGCGGGATCTTCTTCCAGAGATGATGGAGAGCGAGATGCCTCCTCCGGACTCCTCCGCTCCGAAAGCGGGTGACCCTGAAGTGTCGTCGCGGAGGGCCTCTCCAAGTGCGGAGAGGCCAGAAGGTGATCCAATTGATCCCCGAGCCTCCCAGTGTCCGGCTCCGAAGAGGGTAGACAAAAGAGTCCGGCGCCGTCTAGTGTGCGATCAGACGTTCTGAGGGAGTTGGTGGGGCGAGCGGCCATCTCAGATGATCACCGTGTGCTGATGAATATGGTGATGGAGAGGATATCGTCCGCCGAAAGCGGATTGCATGAAGCTTTTATGAGTCTACTGACAGGCTTTGAGGTAGATAAAAAGGAATGTGTAATAGTCCTGCACATGTTAGGTGTGCCCTTTGTAGACAGTAGCCCCTGAGACTCTGGTTGTCGTCGGAAACGATCACGAACGGAGGATCATACACCCAGGTAATAACCATACTGCCTTTATGTGCAGGAGATGGAAGCTCCGGTGGCCAGCCGGACTAGCCAGTTTGCCCATTTAGAACGGCAGTTGGATGCGGCAGATGCCGACATCGAGCTTGTTAACAAAAGGCTTGACGAGGCACAAGGTAAGTGTCATTATCTAGTAAACGCCACATAGTAAGAGCAGCATGATGTTTAACATGTTATGACTACTGATGGAGCTGCCACTGTTGAAGCCTTGTGGGCGGAACATGCCTGAGCCAAGGAACAAGCAAGATTGTGTAATGCGGCTGCTTTGAAGGCGGCCGAAGAGTTGGGGGCCGAGAAGGCCGCACATGGTGAGAGCCGGAAGAAGATGGCCAATATGGCCGTAGAATTAAAAGCTGCCGTAGACCGTTGCCGGGCTCTTGAAAAGGAAAACCAGGCGAAGGCATCGGACCTTGAGAAGGCTGTTGTAATGGGAAAAGACCTCCGCTCTGCTATGAGGGCAAAGAAGGAGGAACTGCACGAAGCCGAGGATATTGTATCCAGGAAGTCCTTTATGCTGCAGAGGAAGTACGGAGATCCACGGTATGCCCCTCTGGATTGGCTGTGGAGTTCGGAGGATGCGTATATGGATTTGGCAGCGAGCGCTGCCGATGCGGCCAAGTACTTCCAGAGTCAGATGGACCGTGAAGTAGACCAGTTGTTTTGGAAGCAATTTCTTTCTCCCGAGCGTCCGCTTTCGTTGACAGACCAATTAGCCGAATGGGCCGAACTAAATAGGTTGTCCAGACTCTTCATGAGGTCTGTTGTGGATCAACTATGGCCCGGAAGGTCAAAACCGAGCAACTATTTCAGCTTGGTGCAGCAGGTCCTCGATGTGGTGCCGCGCATAAATGCGATGAAGAGGTCGGCGTGCATAGAATGCGCACGGATGGCCTTTGCCCGTGCTAAAGCATACTGGGCAGAGATGGATGCTACCATTGTTGCAGCGCAGGATTCGGCCATAGGTCCAAGGGCTGCTGAGCACTACTTTGAGGAAGTTCTTGAGGGTGCTCGTTTGATAGAGACCCAGTGCTCAAAAAATATTATGTTTGAGTAACATGTAATCTCATTGTAAGCGAAATAAATTTTCATAAGGCTACTTTTATACTTTTGCCTGAAAGTAATGTGATGCCTCCTGGGCGGCCGTTTATGTATACATGTGTAT